>NC_090324.1:197947317-198184595 GCF_040869045.1 Eurosta solidaginis
CGTTTTTTCTTTAATTTTTCTGACAATTGAAAGTTTTGTGCGTAAAAAAAGAACTAAAATCAAATTTATTGTGAAAACATGAACAATCGGAGAACGAAATAAGTAAGGGAGGCTAAGTTCGGGTGTAAACGAACATTACATACTCAGCTGCCAAATTACAGCTTGCAAAACTTTTAAGTTACCTTCTTTTAAAAAAGAGCGGTGCCACGCCCACTGTCCAAAATTTTACAAATTTTCTATTCTGCGTCATAACGTCAACCAACCTACCAAGTTTCATCGCTTTATCCGTCTTTGGTAATGAATTATCGCACTTTTTCGGTTTTTCGAAATTTTCGAAATCGAAAAAGTGGCCGTGGTTATAGTCCGATTTAAAATAGAAAATAGAAAATAAGGAAAATGTTTCACAATGGGCTTGGCACCGCCCACTTTTGAAAGAAGGTAATTTAGAAGTTTTGCAAGCTGTAATTTGGCAGTCGTTGAAGATATCATAATGAAATTTGGCAAGAGCGTTACGCCTTTTACTATATGTGTGGTAAATAAAAATCAGCAAAATCGGATGACGAACCCGCCCACTTTAAAAAAAAAAAAATTTTAAGTCAAATTTTAACAAAAAATTGAATATCTTTCCAGCATATAAGTAAATTATGTCAACATTCAACTCCAGTAATGATATGGTGCAACAAAATACAAAAATAAAAGAAAATTTCAAAATGGGCGTGGCTCCGCCCTTTTTCATTTAATTGGTCTAGAATACTTTTAATGACATAAGTCGAACAAAAATTTACCAATCATTGTGAAATTTTGTAGGGGCATAGACTCTATGACGATAACTGTTTTCTGCGTAAATGAGCGAAATCGGTTGAAGCCACGCCGAAATCCAACTATGACCACGCCCACTTTTTCGATATCGAAAATTACGAAAAATGAAAAAATGCCATAATTCTATACCAAATATGAAAAGGGATGAAACATGGTAATTGGATTGGTTTATTGACGTAAAATATAACTTTAGAAAAAATTTTGTAGAATGGGTGTGACACCTGCAGGGCGAAATCAAAAGCCCTTGGAATCTTGGCAGGAATACTGTTCGTGGTATTACATATATAAATAAATTAGCGGTACCCGACAGATGATGTTCTGGGTCATCCTGTTCCGCCTTTTAAAAATTTGATACTCATATCGTACAAACACATTCTGTAGTCACCACTGGTCCACCTTTATGGCGATATCTCGAAAAGACGTTCACTTATAGAACTAAGGCCCACTCCATTTTAAATAATCATTAACACCTTTCATTTGATACCCATATCGTACAAACGCTTCTAGAGTCACCCCTGGTCCACCTTTATGGCGATATCTCGAAAAGGCGTCCACCTATAGAACTAAGGCCTACTCCCTTTTAAAATACACATTAACACCTTTCATTTGATACCCATATCGTTCAAACCAATTCTAGAGTCACCCCTGGTCCGCTTTTATGGCGATATCTCGAAAAGGCGTCCATATATAGAACTAAAGCTCACTCTCTTTTAAAATACTCTTTAATACCTTTCATTTGATATGCATATCATACAAACTCATTCCAGGGTTACCCTAGGTTCATTTTCCTACATGGTGATTTTCCCTTAATTGACAAAGGATGAAGGAAAATCGTTCAAACGTCACCCTTGGTCTACCGTTTGGTCGATACTTCCCAAACGCATGTGATATGGAATTAAAAACCACTTATAAACCATTTACAAAACCAACGAAGCTATAATTATACTCAGATGAGCAGAGCTCACAGAGTATATTAATTTTGATCGCATAACGGTATGCCGTACCGGTATAAACTAATTGAGATAAATTTAGACTTCTATATATCAAAATGATCTGGGCGAAAAAAAAAATTCATTTGTCCATGCCCGTCCGTCCGTCCGTCCGCCCGTAAACACGATAACTTGAGTAAATTTGGAGGTATCTTAATGAAATTTGGTACGTAAGTTCCTGGGCACTCATCTCAGAGCGCTATTTAAAATAAACGAAATCGGACTATAATCACGACCAATTCATTACCAAAGACTGATAAAGCGATGAAACTTGGTAGGCGTGTTGACCTTATAACGCAGAATAGAAAATCAGTAAAATTTTAGACAATAGGCGTGGTACCGCCCACTTTTAAAATAAGGTAATTCAAAAGTTTTGAAAGCTGTAATTTGGCAGTCGTTGAAGTCATCATGATGAAGTTTGGCAGAAACGTTACTGCTATTACTGTATGTGTGTTAAATAAAAATTAGCAAAATCGGAAGACGAACACTCCCACTTTAAAAAAAAAAAACAATTTTAAAAGTCAAATTTTATCAAAAAATTTAATATCTTTACTGTTTATAAATAAATTATGTCAACATTCAACTCCAGTAATGATATGGTGCAACAAAATACGAAAATAAAAGAAAATTTCAAAATGGGCGTTGCTACGCCCTTTTACATTTAATTTGTCTAGAATACTTTTAATGCCATAAGTCGAACAAAAATTTACCAATCCCTGTGAAATTTGGTAAGGACATAGCTTCTATGCCGGTAGCTGATTTCTGTGGTAATAGGCGAAATCGGTTGAAGCCACGCCCAGTTTTTATACACAGTAGGCCGTCTGTCCTTCCTCTTGACCGTTAACACGACAACTTGAGCAAAAATCGATATATCTTTACTAAGCTTAGTCCACTTACTTATCTGAACTCACCTTATCTTGGTATAAAAAATGGCCGCAATCCGACTATGGCCACGCCCACTTTTTCGATATCGAAAATAACGAAAAATTGTAGTGTAGCCAAAATAAATGCATTCATACATACATGTATGCTTACAAAACACTTAGCACGCGTAGCTTTCGAGCTGCTCGCTGATAACGTAAACAAAAAGCAATCAACTAGAATTGTTGCTGAGTTTGCGTATTCATGTGCTGCAAGTTCCCACGCCTTGCAATTATATGCATGTGTATGTGAATGTGCATGAGTACGTTTGGCTACATCCGGTTGTTAGGCTTAGAATCAAAGTAAATAAGTAACATAGTAAATAAGTAAGACATAAGAATTTGTTTGTAATATTTCAGTATAAATCGACCGAAAATATTTTAAATAAACACATTCATTTTCTTGGTGCCGAATGACGGCAACGCTCGAACTCTAATTTATTTTATTTTATTTCACATGGCGATCCTGCCAAATCCGCCGAACTGAAAAGGCGGAATCACTAAAAATAATTTGAGCTGCTGAAGTTAAAAAGCAGACTCATTTTTAAATCTTTTAAAAATTCTTCCAATGGCTGCTGCTTGTAATAAAGGCAGACCTATTGTAAAGTCCTCCAGTATTTTATTAAACTGACAAAAATAATGACAAAAAAACGGACACATTGAGAAATTGGATGCAGCATTAAACGTTGCAGTTGAATGAATTGGTATACATTTCAGGAATTGGATGCAGCATTAAACGTTGAAGTTTAATGAATTGGTATACATTTGAGGAATATACTCAGCATTTAGACGCAATTGGGCAAAATATTTGGCATAAATTAACATGAGCCGATTCAAGTTAACATCGCATAACGGAGTGGAATATATAAAGATTCCGGCCTGAGCACTAATCCCGTGGCAAGGGTGAGCAAAACAGGGAAGCAAATTCAGCAGCAAAAGAAAGCATAAGGGAAGCAGTAAAATCCCCCAGCAAGGGACATACTGGACAAATAACATGGCAAAATTGAGCAATACCTCTAGCATTTAAGTATCTATGTATTTTTATTTTTCCTTTTAGAAGCATATGGCAACCTAACGGCTGCCAGTTAAGGGCAAAATGTAGATTATTGCTAATAAAAATAAGACATTTTTTTCCTTTTTCTCCAAATGAACGACGATATAATAATTCAGGCAGAATTCGACGCAATATTCTTGCGTTATAGCAGTTTAATTATAGAAGAGAAAGAAAAGATAGAAAAAGAAGAAGAAACAAAAGAAGTAGCAGAACCAGTAGAAATAAGTAAGGAAGGCTAAGTTCGGGTGTAACCGAACATTACATACTCAGTTGAGAGCTATGGAGATAAAATAAGGAAAATCACCATGTAGGAAAATGAACCTAGGGTAACCCTGGAATGTGGTTGTATGACATGTGTATCAAATTGAAGGTATTAAAGAGTATTTTAAGAGAGAGTAGGCCATAGTTCTATGGATGGACGCCATTTAGGGATATCGGCATAAAGGTGGACCAGGGGTGACTCTAGAATGCGTTTGTACAATATGGGTATCAAACGAAAGGTGTTAATGAGTATTTTAAAAGGGCGTGGGGCTTAGTTCTATAGCTGGACGCCTTTTCGAGATATCGCCATAAAGGTGGACCAGGGGTGACTCTAGAATGTGTTTGTACGATATGGGTATCAAATTAAAAGTATTAATGAGGGTTTTAAAAGGGAGTGGTGTAAGTTGTATAGGTGGTCGCCTTTTCGGGATATCGGCATAAAGGTGGACCAGGGGTGACTCTAGAATGCGTTTGTACAATATGGGTATCAAACGAAAGGTGTTAATGAGTATTTTAAAGGGATTGGGCCTTAGTTCTATAGGTGGACGCCTTTTCGAGACATCGCCATAAAGGTGGACCAGGGGTGACTCTAGAATGTGTTTGTGCGATATGGGTATCAAATTAAAGGTATTAATGAGGGTTATAAAAGGGAGTGGTGGTAGTTGTATAGGTGGTCGCCTTTTCGAGATATCGGCATAAAGGTGGACCAGGGGTGACTCTAGAATTGGTTTGTACGATATGGGTAGCAAATGAAAGGTGTTAATGAGTATTTTAAAAGGGAGTGATCCCTAGTTCCATAAGTGGACGCCGTTTCGAGATATCGCCATTAGGGTGGACCAGGGGTGACCCTAGAATTTGTTTGTACGATATGGGTATCAAATGAAAGGGGTTAATGAGCATTTTAAAAGGGAGCAAAAGAAAGCATAAGGGAAGCAGTCAAATCCCGTAGCAAGGGACATACTGGACAAATAACATGGCAAAATTGAGCAATACCTCTAGCATTTAAGTATCTATGTATTTTTATTTTTCCTTTTAGAAGCATATGGCAACCTAACGGCTGCCAGTTAAGGGCAAAATGTAGATTTTTGCTAATAAAAATAAGACATTTTTTTCCTTTTTCTCCAAATGAACGACGTTATAGAAGAGAAATTAATTAATTATAGAAGAGAAAGAAAAGGTAGAAAGAGAAGAAGAAACAAAAGAAGTAGCAGAACAAGTAGAAAAAATTACACAGGTCCGTAAGCCTATTACTATAGAAGAATATAGGCGCAGAACAAAACCAAAGGTAGAGGAACCTAAGATTCCCAAGCCTACTAGGGGCAAAAGAAAGGGAGGAGGAAAAACTTCAACTTTAGAAGAGTAGTAGCGAACTTATATCAGAAAATAAATTTAACTACAAGCACGGAGGAAAGAATCTGTTTGAAAAATGAGATAAGAAAGATCAAAGGCATATAAAAAAAAATGTTTCTATGGAGAGCGCATTGCCTGATGACCTTGATTACGAGGCTATCAACCGCACTGTTGATAATTTAGAGTTTGAGAGTAAGAGTTTTGAGAAGTGTCTTGAATAATTTAAGAAATTGCAAAAAGCGGAAAAATCATTAGTTTGGCTTAAGAAATGGTGGAAACCGATTGACATGCCTAGAGAACTTCAGAAAATGTACTAGTACCAATACTAACCACAGGAAAAGAAATGTGGAGGTTCGAAGTTAAATTTATCGGGATGGCCGTTTGATAGAATGAGTAATACTTTCACAACGATTAAGTTGTAATATAAGTTTATTTATTGAATGATTATAATTAATAAAACATTAAATATTTAGTTGTAAAAAAATGAATAATTGTTAAGTATCCTGAATTGACATCCGTTCGCTTTCGCTGATACTTTTCAACTCCCCTTTGCTTTGTCATTCGATCGTACTTCTCATGTGATAAAAGGGTTGCCAAATAACTTTACAGCTCGGCCGTTCCTGATGAATCGTCTCCCCTGGACGATTTTGCATTGTTGGAACTTTCTATGTGTATCTCTTCTTCGGAATCGTTGACAATTGAATTTGTCTCGTCGCAATCTTCTGCCCCTAAGGTGCACCATGGTTTCATATTGTCATTGGTAAACACCCCGGAATATCTTTTGCTACTCCTCTGTAGGTCTGGCAAATCTTCCACCAAATAACGGTCATGTGGAAGGACTTTGGTCGCGATGTATGGTCCTTTATAAGCTGGCTCTAATTTATGAGACATACCTGTAGGAGAAGGGACATGAGTGATTAATACCAAATCACCTTCGTTATACGGCTTCGGTACACGATGTTGCGCATCAAAACGCTGCTTCCATTTAAGCCGCTCTTGCTGTATTCGTTCCCCTACTGCTTGTGTTGGAAAGTCGTCACCCGTAATTTCAGATTCATCTTCGTCTTGCACAGCTTGTATTAACCGATTTGTTGTAACATCTTTCAGCTTATAGTTGAATACCAAGCTATTAGGACTCTGCCTAGTCGTAGCGTTAGTTTGCGAATTCAACTGCCATTGCAGCTGTGGCAAAGCCTCGTCCCATTCTTTGTCATTCTTAGTGCTACACTTAAGTGATGCTAGCACTGTACGATTTATACGTTCGGCTTGTCCATTGGCTCTAGGACTTCGCACTGCCGTCTTCACATGTTGAATGTCATGATCCGCCATAAACTTTTCAAATTCCTTAGACGTAAAAGCTGTCCCTCTGTCGGTGACCACGCATTTTGGACGCCCATACACGGTCATGTAGTCTTTCATAACATTCAATACTGGATTTGTTTTTGTGTTGCTTAACGCTTTCAGCACAACATATTTCGTGAACGCGCATACGATAACCAAAATATAGTATTTGCCATGCTTGCTTCGCACAAATGGTCCCAAATGATCAAGATGTATAGTTCTGAACGGAATGGGTACCACTTCCCCAACATGTAGTTGTGCCTCTCGTTTCCCTCCGCGCACCTTGTTCAAACAGCAGTCTGGACAAGATTCAATGTACGACTTTACATATGGTCGCATTCGGGCAAACCAAAAATCTTTTGATATGCGTTCAACAGTTTTGTCCACACCAAAATGCCCTGCTTCGTCGTGACATGCCCTTGCTAATCGCCACCTTACAGCTTGTGGAACAACCAATCATTTGTCATTACCCATCTTACGATACAATCGATGCCCATGTATCACATAGTCACTTCTAATTTGTTTTGCGTTCAACCCATCGTTGCCGTTGATGATTTCTATAATCTGCCTTAGCTTGTCGTCTTGCCTTTGCATCGTTGCTACCCAATCTTCCGAAATGGTAGTAACAGCGTACACTGTATCGGCAACCGTCATTGGGTCAGTTGATGGAAGAGTTGGACATCGGCTCAACCCGTCCGCCACTTCGTTATTCGCTCCTGGACGATGCTCACACTCAAAATCAAATTCTTGCAATTTGAGCCACCATCTAGCTATACGAGGCAACAGCGCCGTAGTTGCTTTCGTTGCTGCCACCGCATTACAATCCGTTAGCACTTTATAATGTTTTCCCTTCAAATACATTCTATATCGCTGCAATGTTTCGACAATCGCCAAAACTTCCAATTCATGGCTTGCATAATTACGTTCGGCATCATTACATTGCCTGCTAAAGTAAAATACAGGCTTCAGCCCATCTTCTTCACGTTGCATAAGCACACCAGACAGACCCTTAGAACTGACATCTGTATGCACTTCATGCGTTTTTGTCTCATCGTACATGGCTAAAACCGGTTTTGTGGTAATAGCGCCCTTAAGTGCCTCAAAAGCATCTCGTTGCAAATTTTTCCATTCGAAAATTGCACCTTTACGTAACAATGCTGTAAGCGGTCTTGCTACAACACCATAGTTCTTTACAAATTTATGGAAGTATCCGGTTATACCCAAAAATTTTCGTACCTCTGTTGCCGTAGACGGAACCGGAAACTCCTCGATAACTTTTGTCTTACATTCACCTGGTCGTATACCTTCACGATTGATAACATGTCCAAGAAATTGGACTTCCTCTGCCAGAAATGTACTTTTTGTTGGCCTCAGCGTAAGGCCGTGACGTTTAACTGCTGTCCAAAAATCGTGCAAAACTTCTAAACCTTCATTGACGGATTTCGTTTCAATAATAACCTCGTCGACGTAATTGATGACCTTATCTGGATGCTTCATCGTCTTTATAACGTTAACGATGACTCCTTGGAAGACCATCGGCGCATTGACCAACCCGAGGGGCATCACATTATGTTCAAAAAGACCCTCTGGTGTCAGAAATGCCGTATACTTCTTAGATTCCTCCGCCAATGGAACCTGATAATAGCCTGACGTCATGTCAACAGTGGTAAAAAACTTATTTCCTGCTAAACGTGAGAGTTGTTCCTCTACCACTGGCATGATATAATTTTTCTTGACCGTAACTTCGTTGAGACTTCGGAAGTCGACACACATTCGACTTTCCCCGTTGCTCTTTTTTACCAGCAATACTGATGCAGCATTTGGTGAATCGCTTTTCCGTATGATACCACAATCCAGTAGTTTACGAACTATACCCGACAATATTGGACGCTGCGAAAACGGAACCTGGTATCGCTTTCCTATAATCGGTTTATCTGTCGTAACCTGAATTGACATCTCGGTACCCTCTACTCGCCCAATGTCACAAATGTCTTCTGCAAAACAAGACTTAAACATTAGTAAAAGATCTAGCCCCTTACCACGCTCTTCGATGCATAAATCGTTCGATATATTAAAATTATAATCGCCTTCCTTGATATGATAGACTCCGTCATCAACAACAAGACGATAGCCATATTCTTGTAGTATATCGCGACCCAATAAAACGTCATCAGGTAGCAGCTTATCTTCTACAACATACAAGGTCGCCTGTCGTTGCATATTCTCCATCGTTATCTTTGCCTCTAGTTTTTCAGATGCTTCAACCTTGCACCCGCCGTAACCAATAAATTGCTTTTGCACCTTAACTTTGTTAGGCATACGGTCTGCTACTGTTTTCTTAATGAACGAACATCCACTGCCAGTGTCGACAAAAGCATTTACAGATTTGCCGTCCACTTCGATTTGTTTTGTTACTGGAGTAGTCTCCTCCTTAACGTACTTATCATTAGAAATCTCCAACACCGTAGCCTTATTATTCGTACAATCTTTCGCGATGTGACCTGTCTTTGAGCATGATGTACACCTGGGCCTACGTTGTGGCTGTGAACACTTAGCCGCTATGTGTCCAAGCTCGTTACAATTGTAACACTTTACTTGCCCTGGAGTCCTAACGTTGGACTTGCCCTCTACTTTTACTGGCTGCTGTGTCGTACCTGTATTCATCGTCACTTGGTTGCTCATTGCCTTTAAATTCTTTAAAGCTGTCAGCAATTCGCTGCAAGATTTAAATCGGATTGCCGCTAATGTCTTTGATAATGCATTATCATTTAACCCGCTAATTATGTGCGTAATAATTGACAAATCATCAAGCGCACCCTGACGCCCAATAGATATCATCGCATAATAAAACTCAACATAATTTTCATTGTTTTTACGTTTTCGGTTGGCCATCAGTTTGTGCACCTCCGCTGTATTATACCCAGTCGGAAAGTCTACATAGAACGCTTGCACAAAATCTGACCAACTGCTGTGTACCGGCTGTGCATCCAACCAAAGTTTCGCCATGCCTTTCAATTTATGCTGTATTGCCACTAATACCATTACCTCAGGCCATTTGTAGTTCTGCTTTAATTGTTCAATTTTCGTTACGAATTGCCCTGACGTGATAGTGCCTTTAACTGGGTCAAAATCGGGAAGAATTCCAACCTTATCTTGAATGGTCATCGTTGATTGCCGTGGTGCGTATAGCACACTTGTTGCATCTCCAATTCCACCTATAGGTGCTGGTGTAGTACCACCATTTTCCGTACTTACATTTGTTTGTTCGATGCTACTGCCTGCAATAGGTGCCATTGTCGTGATCGCTGTTGTCAATTTTTCCATAATTGACTTCAGTCCATCAATTTGTTTTTGTAGCTCACTTGCGTTTGTAGCGGTGTGAAGTTAGCCCCCCCAACTAAAAATTTTTAATTTTTTAAAATGCTAATCGTTTGATAGTCGTTTGATAATGATTGATACGCTTCTATTTTCGTTTGATAGTTATTCGTTTGTTAGAAAAAAAAAAATTTAAATATCTATGTGAAGTTAGCCCCCCCAACTAAAAATGTTTAATTTTTTAAAACGCTAATCGTTTGATAGTCGTTTGATAATGATTGATACACTTCGATATTCGTTTGATAGTTATTCGTTTGTTAGAAAAACAAAATTTTTTAAAATATATATGTGAAGTTAGCCCCCCCAACTAAAAATTTTTAATTTTTTAAAACGCTAATCGTTTGATAGTCGTTTGATAATGATTGATACATTTCGATATTCGTTTGATAGTTATTCGTTTGTTATAAAAACGAAATTTTTTAAAATATCTATGTGAAGTTAGCCCCCCCAACTAAAAATTTTTAATTTTTTAAAACGCTAATCGTTTGATAGTCGTTTGATAATGATTGATACACTTCGATATTCGTTTGATAGTTATTCGTTTGTTAGAAAAACGAAATTTTTTAAAATATCTATGTGAAGTTAGCCCCTCCAACTAAAAATTTTTAATTTTTTAAAACGCTAATCGTTTTATAGTCGTTTGATAATGATTGATAAACTTCGATATTCGTTTCGTAGTTATTCGTTTGTTAGAAAAACGAAATTTTTAAAAATTTCTATGTGAAATAAGCCCCCCCAACTAAAAATTTTTAATTTTTTAAAACGCTAATCGTTTGATAATGATTGATACGCTTTTATATGCGTTTGATAGTTATTCGTTCGTTAAAAAAAAATTTAAATATCTACATATATCAAATTGCCCCCAGTTGATAATTGTTCAGGCTCTAGAGGCCTAGGAGCTCGAAGCGATGTCTATGTCATTCCCTGGTTGATAATACGTGATAATGCAACAGGCTGCACTCCCCTCGTTGCGGCTCTTAAGTTAGAAGGGCATACACATTTTATGTCATTTTTATATATAGGAAGAAGATAAACATTAATTTCAGGGTACCTCTTATCCGTAGTTTTGATTATATCTGTTAAACGGCTTTAAATAAACCAAATAGTTTACTTTTATGTCATCAGCACCTTTATTTGATATCCATTTTGTACAATTACATAAAAAAAATCCGGGGTCCCTAATATGGGTCTCGACACCATAGGCAATAATAATAAAAAAGACTTTAGCCGATTGTCATATCCAATAGGTATACAAAATTTCATGAGAATCGGTCCAGCTGTTTCGGAGGAGTATGGTAACGAAAATTGGGCCACGAGAATTTTATAAGGAGAGTTACATATGTACAAACTTACATACAGGTTCAATTAATAAAAGAGTGTTAAAAATATTAAAATTTCATGTGAAGTTAATCCCCCAATTGATAAGTTATAATTTTTTCGAGTTGGGTACATGTATGCATATTTTTCTGAGTTTTGGTATTTTTTCATAACGAATTTTGCTCCCAAAAATAAACGCGTTGTGGCAACAATATAATGCAGTAGAATTCAAAACTACATACATATATTAAAATTTAAACCTATAATTTTGCATTGATTGTTGTACCGTTAACTTCAAGTGATAGCCACGTCGGCGCCGACGAAAATCAACATACTGTAGACCATTAAGTTGAATAATTAGGGCTGATCACATTCAACAAGGCGTCTACAGACTACAACCACAATAAAGATAAGCTTGGCGACAACCGTAGCGAATGTCAGGGTCAAATAGATTATATTGCACAGAGTAGTGGGTGATGAAAGCAAGTCTTTTCTGTGACGTTGTAACCGTGTGCAACTCCAGAACTTCTTTTATAATTGTTTTTATGTAATTGTACAAAATGGATATCAAATAAAGATGCTGATGACATAAAAGTAAACTATTTGGTTTATTTAAAGCCGTTTAACAGATATAATCAAAACTACGGATAAGAGGTACCCTGAAATTAATGTTTATCTTCTTCCTATATATAAAAATGACATAAAATTTGTATGCCCTTCTAACTTAAGAGCCGCAACGAGGGGAGTGCAGCCAGTTGCATTATCACGTATTATCAACCAGAGAATGACATAGACATCGCTTCGAGCTCCTAGGCCTCTAGAGCCTGAAAAATTATCAACTGGGGGCAATGTGACATATGTAGATATTTAAATTTTTTTTAACGAACGAATAACTATCAAACGCATATAAAAGCGTATCAATCATTATCAAACGATTAGCGTTTTAAAAAATTAAAAATTTTTAGTTGGGGGGCTAACTTCACATAGATATTTTAAAAATTTCGTTTTTCTAACAAACGAATAACTATCAAACAAATATCGAAGTGTATCAATCATTATCAAACGACTATCACACGATTAGCGTTTTAAAAAATTAAAAATTTTTAGTTGGGGGGGCTAACTTCACACCGCTCCAATTACCTATGCTTCAAGATCATTCACAAAAGGTGAAATTAATAAAGCAACAATAGAAAAAGAATTAGCAAAAATTCATTGTGCCATAACCTTTTTCAGACCATACGTTTATGGCAGAAAATTTCTAATTAAAACCGACCATCGCCCTTTAACATAACTTTTTTCGATGAAGAGCCCTTCATCAAAGTTAACAAGAGTTAGATTAGATTTAGAAGAATATGACTTTGAAATGGAGTACGTAGCAGGAAAATAAAATTACGTAGCGGACGCACTGTCTAGACTAAATATTAAAAACTTTAAAGAAATATCAGTAGAAGCATGCAAAATATTATAACTAACAACAAGATCAGAAATAAGTTAAGCAGCTAATACTAATAATAATGATAACATTCATAATAAAAATGAAGAATATGTTGGTTTTATGAGCTTGAGACCATAAAGTAAATAAAACACGTTTATTTTTCTTTTTAAAAATATTTAATTGGTCGATATTTCGACTTCAACCTGAAGTTATCATAAGGACTAATAAATATAAACAAGAAAACAAAAACCAAGGATATAAGAATTTTTGCAAGTTAAAATATGTACAAACATATATATATATATATATATATATATATCCCTAGGACTTATACCCAAGTACAGGTGTGGCCAGTAGCTACTTTGGAGTGATGTAGCTCCTAAATCGCTAAAGATATTGACTTAAAATTTTTGATCTAGGAAAACGAAGTAAATCTACGTTATTTGTCATGCTAGGTCCATGCATTAATGAGATATAAGTTTTCAAAGTTGGCACCTACGACTTCTTATACCCGGGTATAGTTGTGACCAGTAGCTTTTTTTCTGGCTTTTTCTCATTTTTTGAAGGAAAAAAATTTTTATTTATTATTTTCTTTATAAAATATTATTTTGTTGATTATTTCTTATAACTAAATATGCAAACAAATTTAAATTATTCAATTGTCTTCATTATTCATTATTCAAGGATATAAGAATTTTTGCAAGTTAAAATATGTACAAACATATATATATATATATATATATATATATATATATATATCCCTAGGACTTATACCCAAGTACAGGTGTGGCCAGTAGCTACTTTGGAGTAATGTAGCTCCTAAATCGCTAAAGATATTGACTTGAAATTTTTTATCTAGGAAAACGAAGTAAATCTACGTTATTTGTCATGCTAGGTCCATGCATTAATGAGATATAAGTTTTCAAAGTTGGTACCTACGACTTCTTATCCCGGGTACAGTTGTGACCAGTAGCTTTTTTTCTGGTTTTTTCTCATTTTTTGAAGGAAAAAAATTTTTATTTATTATTTTCTTTATAAAATATTATTTTGTTGATTATTTCTTATAACTAAATATGCAAACAAATTTAAATTATTCAATTGTCTTCATTATTTTCACAAATATTACATGTAAATGTATTTGAAGAATACTGTATGCATATTGGGCGCTGACATATTCTGCACATGTTACGCGTTCGTCTTCTGTGTTGGTCATGGATGTAGCAGAGAAAACAGCTTCCAACCTGCTGTTTCTTTGGTTTTGCACCAGCAGCTGCAGACGATGATGGCCTATTGTCAGCACTTCCTTCCAAGGCCGTACTTATGAAACTCGCGACTACAATTTTTGTGTTGAAGTTCCGCATCACTTGCTGATTCACCGACCGCTCTTCAATTATGGGCATAGACAGTTCCTTGGCGAGCTGGCGAAGAAATCTCTTACGCTTCGCATTGGTGCATCTGATGTTGGGATTATTCTCATAATAAATGATGTACGCTGCCAATGCCGTCAAATCAATCATATTTAAGAATAGGGACAACGGTCAACGCTTTGTCATCCTTTGGCAAGTATATTCTCCAAGCAATTGGACCATCACGTCCACCCCTCCTTTTTTCTTATTATAAAACTCGATCATTTCTGGTTTGCCGCTTTCGCCAATGTGATCATCGTCATGCATTGATGATAGTAATATAACTGCCTTGTTTTTTTCGGCACATAGGAGCCAATGGATATGTTGGACCTAAAACCGAATGTACTTGACCTCTCTGCACGATCTTTGTGTGCCAACATCTCCTTTGGTATGTAGGGCTTATTTTGCCGCAGAGTTCCTGCTGCCGTCAAATTCATGGATGACAAGCTTTCCAGTAGATTTAGGGATGTAAAAAAACTGTCCATCGTTATATTTCGGCCGGTTCCATGAAAGCGGCTTACTAAATCCGTTCACCCTGGTTAGTTTCCCATCCCGTAGGTGCTTGGCCAGTATATATTTGTCCATGCAGTGGATATGCGTTTTTGGCATCACATACCCACCACACTTTGATGCCATATTTTGCCGGTTTCGATGGGATGTATTGCGTGAAACGGGTGCGGCCATGATATGGAAAGAGCTGCTCGTCTACCGTTAGATATTCACTTGGCTTATATGACTGCTCAAAGTTGTAGTTCATCATGGTCCACAGCTCGGATATTGGTGCAGCTTTGTCAGTTACCAAACGTTGTGCCCGTGTGTTACCATCGTCAAACCTTATAAACCGCAGTATGGCCTGAAAGCGGTTAATGCCCATTGACGCACGATATAATGGACAATTTTCCACCGACCACAAGTCCGGCGCACATTCGGCATTGCTGCGGTTAGCGCCAGTCATAATAAGCACTCCAATGAACGCATACATTTCGCTCAAAGTAACCTTCTTCCATATTTTTGGTTCCGCCTCTGCATGTTTTGCGTTTAATTCCGCATATGTAGCTTCTAATTTTTGTAGGTGTATCGTACTATAATATCCACCATTTCCGGAGTCATAAAAAATGTATATGTATTGACTATTGACATCATATTAGTTGATCTTGCGGGGTCACTTCGCTGTCGCAAAATATTTTGTTGCCTAGTTTGGCGTACAAGTCGTGGCTGTGAGCTCCGTATGATACTATCACGTGCTACGAATTCAGCTGCACGCAAATTAATTTCCTCAGAATCATCTGCAGCATCGGATTCATTGTCAGATTCTTCGTAATCAGCCTCATCTACCTGGGCATTGTCAATTGTGTAATCAGGGTCTTCTACATCCGATTCAACCACGCCATCTGCTACTGCTACTTGTTCGCTTTCATCCCCTTCAGGGTCGGAAAATAATTCATCATCTGAGATTTCGTCAAACAGGTTTTGTATGTACTGCTCTTTTCAGCGTCAGATAATATATATAAAAATAATTCATTTTTATTCCATTTATGAAATTATATTTGAGTTATTTGTATTTACCTCATATATTGATTCGAAGACAAATATTCCATGTTCCTTCTGCTATCCATGTTGTAATATTTTAAATTTTTTCTGACTTGTTATTTTCACAAATATATATCAACTTCACACTTCAAAAGAACGCTTTACAATGAATATAAACTCGCAAAACTGCCGTTTATATAGCTGCAACCCTTAAGTTTCTGGAAGCATTTCTTACCTGCCAGGTAGTTGGATTATATCAAATGTTGTTTGTCAGCAAATTCTAGCAAGGGTACAATATAATGTCTTCTTCTAAATAATTAAGAGTGCATGAAAAAGTTGTATTCTAAAAATTCTAACAACAATAGAAATTATTGACTTCTTAGAAATAATTTAGAATGCGCCCAATTCTTAGAAGCAGGCTACAAATATATGTTTAAAACTACTTAAAATGTTCGTAAGACAGTCAGCTACAACACTGCATTAAAAAAAATAACTTGAAAAAAAGAGAAAAAAACGGGTAAACCAGGCTACTGGCCACACCTGTACCCGGGTATAAGAAGTCGTAGTAAAAGTTGGGTATAAGTCCTAGGGATATATATATATATATATATATATATATATATATGCGGACAAACAGAACTTACACGCAAAGATGTGCTTGATCGACTGATTAGGTGGTTGAAAAGTTATGTTCAAAAGGAATCAAATAAAAATTAAACAAATTTGAATACCGTAAGTATAAACAATTTTAAGGTACCGTATATGTAAACAAAAATTAATACCATCAATACCTATATAGGAAGAGCGTAGAAAAATAAGACAAAAAGAATATGTATCATCTTCATTCTTGTTATTGTACTCCAGGTTATTGATAGCGGCATGACTGCTGTAACTGTTTCAGAATCTTGACGACATATTTACATAATTTGTATGGACGAACAAATAGGCCGAAGCGGTATGCCGTCTTTGTGTATTTTCGGCAGGTCATATATTCTGGGTATGTTAGCGTTTTTACAAGTGAAGAAATTCTTTTATTTCGAATCAATGCAACCTAACTTGAACATCTTTTCAACTATGTCGCTATTCTTCTCTTGCAATTTGTTCGTCGGGTCCCTTTTCAGAACTCTCTATGTGGAAATATTGTTCACTATTAATTGCATCTTTTTATCGTATTCCGTTTTGTCCATTGTTACCGTGACATTGCCTTTGTCCGCGCTTAGTACAAGCAATTGGTTGTTGCTTTTAAGAAAACTTTTTGTTTTCTGTAAGGTCTCATATGTGAACCTGTCCCTCAGTGAAATTGTCGTTTTGTTTAGGTGATCCTGTATGAGTGTAGTCAAGCTGTTTCTCCCCATTTCCTGTTTTTCTTTATCTTTTAAAGTTTGCAGAATATTCTCCCCGTCTGAGATGATCTTGAAAAGGGGGAAATTCCGGTTATTTGATGGGACGACATATTTTGGACCTTGTGAAAAAAGCCGCTTTATATCTTCCGGAATGTTTCTGTTGTGTTACAAAAACCTTCTGGTACCACCCTAATATTTAATTTCTCCATTTCTTTCTGTCCCAGATTTTCGTACTTATTTGTATGTGTCTTCCTAATGTTACTCGTTTGCTTGTTCAAGAAATAATCTTCGCTCTCAAAAAATGCGGTTGATTAGCGTGAGCCAAGTGTTTGTTTGATCTGAGTTCTCAGTATATTTTTCTCTCTTCAGTTTTGTCTTAAAAGTTCGTGTTTGATGCTTATAATTATGTTAAGGAGCTTCGCCTGTACTTTATCAATATATGTCGATATTCCTGAACTAACGAGGAATTCTTCTGTTATAGATGTTGTTGTTTATGGCGTACATGATGTTTTTTGTTGCGTTGTTGATGAAGTTCGGTGTCAACCCACTTATTCTGCATCTTTCCAAAAACGCTGCCGATTCTTCTAACTTAATAATTCGTTGTGCCGCATGTTGGTAGTGTTTAATGCATCTGTTGGTTTTCGTATCATATTTATGTTTGGTTGTTTTGTACACTTTGAGTGTATTGTTGTTCTTTTGGTGTGCTCTCCGTTTTGACATTTCTAGATTTTGTTGGCCTTATTTGGTATGATTAAATATGTAGGTTTGATGAGCTTGAGGCCGTAAAGTAAATAAAACACGTTCATTTTCCTTTTTAAAAATATTTAATTGATCGATAATTCGACTTCAACCTGAAGTCATAATAAGGACTAATAAACATAAATAAGAAAGCAAAAACCAATGATATAAAAATTTTTACAAGTTAAAATATGTACAAACATATATATATATATATATATATATGCGGACAAACAAAACTTACACAACAAGATGGGCTTGATCGACTGATCAGGTGGTTGAAAAGTTATGTTCAAAAGGAATCAAATAAAAATATAAACAAATTTGAATACCGTAAGTATAAACAAAATTAAGGTACCGTATATGTAAACAAAAGTTAATACCAACAATACCTATATAGAAAGAGCATAGAATAATAAGGCAAAAAGCATATGTATCATCTTCATTCTTGTTTGTTTTACTCGAGGTTATTGATAGCGGGATGTCTGCTGGAATATATATATTACGATGAGCCATGCGCAGCTTGGATTGTGTGCTTTTGTTGTTTCAGCACCAAGTTTCGGTAAATCCTTGCACATTGCTCAGTGTCTGATTTAAAATTCATTCTCCTACTATTAGGGGTCAAAATATGAAGCATTTCCATTATATATCTTTTGTTATAGTGTTTATCGGTATCCAAAATTCTAACGTTTTCAAAATCGGTGTGGTGCCCAATGTTATTGCAATGGACATACAAGGCTGTCTTATTTTCCGAAGAATTGTTCCTTAACTTTATATTCGACTTGTGTCCGGAAATCCTCGTCTTCAGTCTTTGCTTAGTAGCCCCCTACATATACCTTGTTGCATATGTGGGACCCGTCACCATTGCATGGAATTTGATAAATTAAGACAAATTTCTCCATCTTAGGAATCCTGTCTTTCATGTTGCTGTATACCTGTCTGAGAGTGTTATTATATGAAAACGCTATTCTGTGTTTTTCCTGATCATATAAGTTTGAGCTCTTGATTATCTCGGCTATTCCATATGTTACTGATTTGTATATTTTGCAATTTGTGTCACTTGACCTGGCGTTGTGGGTTCTTTTGTGAAAATTTCTTACCAGTTTATTTATCAGTTCGTGGAGAAACTCATTTTGTGCTAACGTTTTCTTAATTATAGATATGTTCTTCTGGCGAAACACTTTATCGCTTATCGCAAGAACTTTTCTAATGAAATTCTTCGCGGTATTCAAGATTGTTTTGAGTACATGTTTTGAGTTGTAATTGACAAGCCTTCCGGATGCAGCTTGTTTCTTGTACCAGTGGATTAGTAATTTATTATTCTTTCTTATAATTAAAGTATCAAGATAAGGTAAATAACCATCTTTTTCTACCTCTATCGTGAACTGAATGGTCCGGTACCCATTGAGCATATTAATCATATTGTCAATCTCATCTGTTCTGACAACAGCAAATAAGTCGTCGACATATTTGGTCAAGAGACGTGGTTTAATAGTGGCGTCTCTTTCAAATTTGATCAACAATTCCTCCAACACGATATCGGCTATGACTGGGGACGCTGGTGATCCGATGGGCATTCCTGTGCGTTGTTCATAGAACTTTCCATTATATTCAAAATAACTATTATCTTTGATGCAGTATTTGACCCTGGTCAAAAACAAGTCCTAGGGTATCGATGTGTGTTCTTTTATGTCATTCCACCTAGCAGCTATGTTATCAATTGCAACGTTTACCGGAATGCTGGGAAATAAAGATATGACATCGAAAGACACAAAACTTTCGTCATCGCAAATATTATTATTATTATTATTAATTATTTAATATAGTAATCTTTGAAATACAATGATGCTTACAGACTACATAACGAATTAGATAAATTTACATTACAGAATAGTGTACAAAAGATTTAAGAAAGCCTGTTTGGTCATTGTAAAATCAATGACAGTAGTTTCTGACAAAAAATTTAATTCTCTCAAAGAGCGCACCAAAGGTGCATTTCCAGCAAATGTCGTTTTTACTTTGGGTAGATAAAATGGATAAGATACACGAAGGTTACGTCTCGGGACATTGAAACATATTTTGTGCAAGAGATATGGGCAATCAACGATGCCTTGAATTATGTTAAACGTAAACGTTAAGGACAAGATAGATCTACGGCTTACCAGAGATTGCAAGTTTATCAGTTGAAGACGAGCTGTATAGGCCGGAACCGGGTTTTCAAAATTCAGAAACCGTAAGGCAAATTTAAGGAAAACCTTTTGTACACGCTCAATCCTCTTAATCGGAAGTTGATTATAGGGCCTCCACACGAAGACAGCATACTCAAGATGCGAGCGCAGAAAGCTTGTAAATACAAGTCTCAACGTATATGGGTCTGAGGAATTAGTGCTGTTACGACGTACAAACCCCAGAAATGAGTATGCTTTCGCGATAATGAAATTAATGTGGCTGTTGAAAGAGAGTTTTGTGTCAAATATAACTCCTAAGTCTTTAACTTCATTAACATTTAGCAGAGTAACATTTGAAATGCTGTAAGACGTACTACGTACATTAAAAATTTTCGCAAAGGTCATTTTGAAACACTTCTTTATATTTAAAGATAAATGTGATTTACTACACCATAGATAAAGAGCATTAACATCCTGCTGCAGCCTTGCTTCATCGAGAGAATCTTTGAGTACAGCAAATAACTTAAGATCGTCTGCACAAAGCAAACACTTGGCGAATGAAAAGCAACTTCCAATGTCATTAATAAATAAGACAAACAGTAGAGGTCTAAGAACGCTTCCTTGCGGTACGCCTGAAGTGGCCACGAAAGATTCGGAACACATGCCGTCATTAGTAACAACACAGCGTCTATTCGATAAATAGGATTTGATCCATTCCAAGAAGTAGGAATGAAAACCTAAAGAAGCCAGTTTTCAACTAGAATTTTATGCGAGACTTTATCGAAAGCTTTTGAAAAGTCTGTGTATATACAATCTACTTCATGACCATCAGAAAACGCTGTTATGCAGTAGTCACTAAGAGCCGCTAAGTTCGAAACTGTAGACCTTCCGGGAACAAAGCCATGTTGGTTATGAAATATAATGGACTTTGTAGCAAAATAAAGCTTCTCTTTTACTACACACTCAAAAAGTTTAGATATAGTTGAAAGTTTTGATATGGGCCGATAATTTCTAACATCATTTTTCTTACCACTTTTTAGAATGGGAGTTATGTAAGTGACTTTCCAGTCATCAATGAAGCTACCAGACGCCAGCGACTTGTTAAACAAGATTTTCAAAGGCTCAACAAAAGCTGGACAACTTTTAAGGAGGACCGCAGACAGACCATCGACATCAGTTTCCGAAGAGGGCTTTAGCAACGATAGCCCGTTGGAGATATCTTCAGAAAGAAGAAAGTGTGAGGGAACCGAAGTTGAGGCACGTGTTTTCGTCAGAAGAAAAGCTTGGTAAAGCATTGGTATCATTCGATACGAAGTTGGACATAAAAAAATCAGCGAAGAGGTCAACCACATCTTTGGGAACCTCCGCGAAATTATCATCTAAGATAACCGATTTAGGGATGTTTGAACACGATCTCTTGGATTTGATATAAGTCCAAAAGAATTTAGGATTATATTTAATGCATGACAAAAAAATTCTGGCATTTAGATTTCAGAAATTTTTAATAATATTTATTTCTAATCTTTCTTTATCTTCTCTTTGAACTCTGTCGCATCTTTGACGTTGTAATTGGGACATATTTATATTATTTGTATGATGGGGAGTCAATGGACGAACAAATAGGCCGAAGCGGTATGCCGTCTTTGGGTATTTTCGCAGGCCATATATTCTAGGTGGGTTAGCGCTTTTACAAGGGAGAAAATTCTTTTCTTTCAAATCAATGCAACCTAACTTGAACATCTTTTCAACTATGTCGTTATTCTTCTCCTGCAATTATTCTTCTCTTTGCAATCAGGTACCACACTAATATTTAATTTCTCCATTTCTTTCTGTCTCAAATTTTCGTACTTATTTGTATGTGCCTTCCTACTGTTACTCGTTTGCTTGTTCAACAAATAATCTTAACATAATTATAAGCATCAAACACGAACTTTTAAGAGAAAAAACAGAAGAGAAACAAATATACTGAGAACTCAGATCAAACAAATACTTGGCTCACGCTACTCAACCGCATTTTTTGAGAGCGAAGATTATTTGTTGAACAAGCAAACGAGTAACATTAGGAAGACACATACAAATAAGTAAGAAAATCTGAGACAGAAGGAAATGGATAAATTAAATTTTAGGGTGGTACCAGAGTGGTTTTGTAACACAACAGAATTAAACATTCAGGAATATATAAAGTGGCTTCTTTCACAAGGTCCAAAATATGCCCTCCCATCAATAACAGGAATTTCCCCCCTTTCAAGATCATTGCAGACCGGAAGAATATTACGGAAACTTTACAATATAAAGAAAAACAGGAAATGGGGAGAAACAGCTTGACCACACTCATTCAGGATCACCTAAACAAAAAGAAAATTTCACTGAGAGACAGGTTCACATATGAGACCTTACAGAAAACAAAAAGTTTTCTTAAAAGCAACAACCAATTGATTGTACTAAGCGCGGAAAAAGCAAAGTCACGGTAACAATGGACAAGACGGAATACGATTAAAAGATGCAAACAATAGTGAACAATATTTCCACCTACAGAGTTCTGAAACGGGACGCGACGAAAAAATTTCAAGAGAAGAATAACGACATAGTTGAAGAGATGTTCAAGTTAGGTTGCATTGATTTGTGTTTCGTGGCCGCTAAGCCTTTTTAGCAGCCAACTGCCAAATAAAATGAGATGCAGTTTGCAAAACCTCGAAAGCAAATTAAAAAACACAGCATAAAACCGAGATGAAAACCACTATAGTAAATATTGCCAAACTTAAGCGCTGTAGCTGATACCAATCGCTTTCAAATAAAGGACAAAGCCCGGATAAAAACTGTAAATTCTCCGCTGTAGAAAACGGTTTAAAACCCAAAACGGAGAAGCCAAATAATAAGGGGTGCAGCTTATGCCAATTGCGTACAAATAAAAAGGCCAAGATTTAATATTTTTTAAGATAATTTATTTACCGCAGTCGATGTGCCAATGTCGCAGTCCAGGCAGAAAAGAAGAAAGAAAAATCAGCAAACATGGCTATTTAAAACGTCGCCCTAATTACAATATTCGATATGTATACATACATTTCATTGTACATACGTATATATGTACAAACCAATTAATTGTCCAAATCACTTGATTTAGCGGCCGCCTATTCTTCGCTGCACAATAACGTTGATTGCCTATTAGCTGTACCATCAGCTGATGTAGCAGTCGGTGACCTATTTTGCTTTGCAATTACAATTTGTCAAAGCAGCTTCTCCCAACTTAGAAGTGGGAGAAGCAACAAAATATTAAAAAATGCATTTACGGATGTATGAATTTAAAGCATATAATAACCCTTTAAGTATAGCGGAATTCTTGTGCGTGCAAGATTTCGGACTTAAGCAAGTGCAGCCAGTGCTAGTGCTATATAGTACAATTAGGATATATAATTTAATTAGAGTAGTATAGTATGTAATTAAACAATTTGAAAGAAAAGAATTTACTCACTTGTAAAAACGCCAACCCACCCAGAATATAAGGCCTGCCGAAAATGAACAAAGACGGCATACCGCTTCGGCCTATTTGTTCGTCGATTGACTCCTCATCATACAAATTATATAAATATGTCGTCAAGATTCTGAAACACTTAATTAAATCTTCCAATAACAACGTCAAAGATGCGGCAGAGTTCAAAGGGAAGATAAATGGTACATATACTTACGATGACGAAAGTTTAGTGTTTTTCGATGTAATATCTTTATTCTCCAGTATTCCGGTAGATGTTGCCATTGATATCATAGCCGCTAGTTGGAATGGCATAAAAGAACACACAACGATACCCAAGGACTTGTTTTTTACCATGGTCAAATACTGCATCAAAGGTAATACTTATTTTAAATATAATGAAAAGTTCTATAAACAACGCACAGGAATGCCCATGGGATCACCAGCGTCCCCAGTCATAGCCGATATCATAATGGAGGAATTGTTGAGCAAATTTGAAAGGGACGCCACTATCAAACCACGTCTTTTGACCAAATACGTCGACGACTTATTTGCTGTTGTCAGAACAGACGCGATTGACAATATGATTAATATGCTCAATGGGTACAACCGGACCCTTCAGTTCACGATAGAGGTAGAAAAAGATGGTCATTTACCTTATCTTGATACTTTGATTATAACAAAGAATAATAAATTACTAATAGACTGGTACAAGAAACCAACGGCATCCGGAAGGCTTACCAATTACAACTGAAAACATGAACGCAAACAATATTGAATACCGCGAAGAATTTCATAAGAAGGGTTCTTGCGATAAGCGATAAAGTGTTTCACAAGAAGAACCTATCTATAATTAAGAAAACGTTAGCACAAAATGAATTTTCCCACGAACTTATAAATAAATTGGAACGAAATTTTCACAAAAGAACCCACAACGCCAGGTCAAGTGGCACAAATGTCCCTGGAATAGCCGAGAGAATTAAGAGTTTAAACTTATATGAAGAGGAAAAATACAGAATAACGTTTTCATATAATAACACTCTCAGACAGGTATACAGCAACATGAAAGACAGGATTCCTAACATGGAGAAATCTGACTTAATTTATCAAATTCCATGCACTGGTGACGGGTCCCACATATGCAACAAGTTATATGTAGGGACTACTAAGCAAAAACTGAAGACGAGGATTTCCGGACACAATTCGAATATAAAGTTAAGGAACAACTCTTCGGAAACTAAGACAGCCTTGTCTCTCTATTGCAATAATACTGGGCATCATCCCGATTTTAAGAACGTCAGACTTTGGGATACCGAGATGCACTATAATAAAAGATATATTTTGGAAATGCCTCATATTTTGAACACCCCTAATAGCAGGAGAATGAATTTTAAATCAGACCCTGAGCAATGTGCAAGGGTTTACTGAAACTTGGTGCTGAAACAACAAAAGCACACAATCCAAGCTGCGCATGGCTCATCGTAATACATATATTCCAGCAGAAATCCCGCTCTCAATAACCTGGAGTACAACAACAAGAATGCAGATGATACATATGCTTTTTGTCTTATTATTCTATGCTCTTTCTATATAGGTATTTTTGGAATTAATTTTTGTTTACATATACGGTACCTTAAAATTTTTTATACTTACGGTATTCAAATTTGCTTATATTTTTATTTGATTCCTTTTGAACATAACTTTTCAACCAACTGATCAGTCGATGAAGCATATCTTTGCGTGTAAGTTCTGTTTGCGCGCATATATATATACGTTTTGTAAATATTTTAACTTGTAAAAATTCTTATATGTTTGGTTTTTGTTTTCTTGCTTATGTTTATTAGTCCTAATGATGACTTCAGGTTGAAGTCGAAATATCGACCAATTAAATATTTTTAAAAAGGAAAATAAAGGTGTTTTCAAAAACTTAAAAATAGCGCTAAACCCAGTTATGAACGTGACAAATCCCGGGAAAATTAAAGAAATTCTTCATATATATCTTGATCATTCTATATGGGGCGGCCACCCAGGAAGAAATCGCATGACAAGCAAGATCAAACAGAGGTATAGCTGGAAAAATATGAAAAATTATATAAGAAAATATATAAAAGTTACATCCACTGCAGTTACTATCATATGTCACTTAACTAAATATTGAATTGCAATTCCAATCCAAAGTAAACATGCGGTAACCGTTGCTAAAGCAGTATTCGAACATTTAATTCTGATTTATTTTATTTATTTATTTATTTATTTAAAATACACATATAAGCCATACATAGTATTTTACAACGTCATATTTGTTATTATTCTTATTACTAATACAAAGTAAGTTTAAAAACTGAAAAAAAAAAATGAAACTAAGTTTTTCAAAAAGGCATTCCGGTGTACGAGAAAAGATAATCTTATGTATAAATATTAGTAAACGACGGTCAAAGAACGCTGATAAACTGCATTCAAGAACAGTTTTTGAGAAGATCGAAATATGATCATATTGCCGTTTAATATAGATATATTTGGCACAATTATTAATCAGTAGTTGATATTTCTTCATGGAAGCTTTATCCAGGCAACCGTATATCAGTTCATGGCAAGATATTATTGGTATTAATAGAGTTTTGACAAGTTTAAGTTTTATATCTTCTCGAATAAAATAAGCCGTTTTCCATAAATAAAAAAAAGAGTTTTGATAGTCTTCTCATATTTCGCAACACTTCCATTTAGAACTTCGGAGAAAAGCCATCCAGATTGTAGGAAAAATGTGAAATAGCAATCGCCTGTGTTTGGGATGCATTAAGGTGTAGCTTGTTCTTTTTATACCATTGAAATATAGCTTCTAAATCTTCATTTAATCGTAAATCCTCCATTAAGCCAGGAGGGGCAGAAAAGTATACCTGAGCATCATCCGCATAGAGAAGAATGGATAAGTTAAGACAGCATTTTTCTGTCGTTAATGTACAAACTAAATAAAATTGTACCAAGTGGTACCCCATATTTTTCTGGTAATGACCTGGATCCACTATCTCCACATATCACACGTTGGTACCTGTTTGTCAAATAGCTTTCAAGTAGCTTTACTGCATCGCTACTGAATCCAAAATATTTTTTTGCTTATGCAGGAGAATTCTGTGGCAGACCGTGTCGAATGCCTTAGAAAAGTCCAACAACGTAAGAATTGTGAGGTCTCCATTGTCAAAGTTTGGTCGTATGTCTTTTAACACCTTGAGCATAGCGGTTGAACAACTATGTCCAATGCGATAATCTGATTGATTTTCGAAAGCAGATTTTCTTCAGTCAGATATTTCTTAATCTGGTTCGATAAGAGCTTTTCCAAAACTTTTGATAAAGATGGAAGGATACTTATCGGCCGAAAATCACATGGTTGGGAAGCATTACCTCTTTTGGAATAGGTATAATATTAGCCACTTTCCAATCATCAGCAAAACTTATAGATGTTCAAGCAAAATTTATAATATGCGTCAAAAGCGCAATCGCATATGGTAATATAAGTTTAATAAATCATAGACTTATTTTATCTTCCCCTGTTGCATTTCATTTTATTGAGAGTATGGATTGTATTGTTTCAGATTCAGTGATATTAGAAAAGTTAAATTTACTGCACCAATCAAGCAAAGAATCGTCGCTGGAAATATTTGACTCACTCTCATTCGGTAAATTGGTAGCAAAGAAATCATTCATTACATCAGCTTCAATCGAGCATTCCGATTTTAAATCATTCTTAATACCAAGTTATTTTAGATTATTACAGAGAAACTTTGGTTGTAGGCATACATCAAGTGTGCATTGGAAATAAACCTTTTTGGCATCCCTAGTAATTTTCGTAGCTCTCTTTCGCAATATCTTATAAGCCTGCCAGTTTTCTTCACAAGAGGATTTCCTCCAATGTGAATAGCTTTTATTTCTTGCTTTTTTTGCCTGAAATACTTCTCGATTGACCATGGTTGCTTATTTTTGTTCACTCTAATTTTCTTAGGTGGGACATGTTTATTAGGTAGTTAACCAATTTGGAAAAATGTTCAACCTTTTTATTTATGTCTGCTTCATACCAACTGTCACTCCAAGGAAGAGAAGATGCTTCAGCAGCTAAAGCTCTGACATTGATTCTATTGAAATCACGAACGTACAGGTTGCCAATGGAAATAGTATTCGTATATTGCAAAACTAAATTATAACTCAAAAAAATTAATTCATTGTCGCTAACACCTCCCAGAGAAAGCTGATCAAAATGCAAGATACTGCTCATGTCAGCCACACAAAACACATCTAGTAAACTAGGTTTGCAATGGGGTCCGAAACGTGTAGCAAGTTTAATTACAACTTCCAATCCTACGCCTGATATGCTACTCGTATCAACAAAATGTTTGGACCGATGGTTTTCCACAAGCAGATCAATATTTAAGTCTCCATACAAGAGTATGTGTTCATAAATTGCACTATATTTATCTAAACTCTTAAAAAAGTTACCCAAATCATACGAACATTTCGGAATATATCCACATACAACAAGGCAACGCTCAGAATTATTGAAGAACTCAAACATCAAAAATTCTACAGGATCACGATGATCTGACCTGTCAATTACTCTTCCCTGCAATACCTTTTTATAATAGATCGCGACACCACCACTGCGCTTGTCTTGTTGTCTGTCATTCCTTACAATACAGTAATCAAGAAATTGGTAATTACAATCAGCCATATCATTCTGAAACCAAGTTTCAGTAATGCACAGAATATCAATACACGCAGAGCTAAAAAGGTGATTTAAGTAATCAAGTTTTGTTTGATTCAAACTTCTCGAGTTAAAATGACAAACCTGAAATCCAGGATGAAAATCACTCAAAATTTTCTGTACTACCTTATTGTTACATTCGCTAGAGCCAACAGCCGAGTTTTTACCTTCATAAATAAATCCACAAGTGTGCGTTTCCAATTGCCAACATACTAGAGTGCATAACAGAGAAGGGGTAACAGGAGGGTACATATGAAAAGTGATGAAAGAATAAAAAAACTTATACATATTAATAAATATTCCTTATTCAAAAAAAAAAAAACAAAACAAAGAAATATAACTAAAAGTATGATCATATTAAATAGCTGCTCTTTTTCCATATCCGGTGCTCAAAAGAGAATCCACTTCCTCTTTGTTAGCTATCAATTTAAGCTCTTCATTAGGCTGGGAGAACGCAGGTGCTAAAAGCTTCTTTTTCTTCATCTTCGTAGCATAGTTGTACGAAAGCAATCAAAACGGATATGGGAACCGAATACAAAAATAGTTTATTTGAGGAATTGTGCAAACTTCTCAAAATTGACCATAAAACCTCAACACCTTACCATCACCAAACTTTAGGAACGGTTGACCACAACCATATAACATTTAATGAGTATGTACGTTCATACATATCCAGTGACAAAGAAGATCGAGATGAGCACCTCAAATATTTTTTATATTGTTACAATACAACCCCCTCTACTATACAATAAATACTGTCCTTTCAAACTCGTTTTCGGAAAAATCCTCTGACTTACGAATTTTTAGAAGAAAATGCAGTAAGCACAATATATAGCCATGATACTTACGAGTATGATAAAGAAGTTAAATACAGACTACAGATAGCACAGCAACGAGCTAGGAATTTAGTTCAAGAAACTAAAGAAAGCCAAAAAACAAATTACGATAGAAGTAGCCATAATTAAGAAATAAATATAGGAAGCTTAGTGTTAGTTAAAGACCAAACAGGTAATAGGACAGATAGTGGATATAAAGGGCGTAAAAAAGGGAGTAAAAAATATTGATAAGTATAATAATTTTACGCTAGCACCTCACAGAATAGAAAATAGCGAAAAACAAAGAAAGATAAGGAAATAATAATTCATAAAAATAGGCTTAAACAATTATATAATTTTAATTAGTAATAAACAAAATACCTTAACCAGAAAATTAATTTGTTTATTGGCCGTTAATGAATAAATATATATATTATTCTGTTTTGTGAGCTCTAGGCCTGTTTTAAATAAAACAACTCCGTTTGTTGCTTATATGTATTTAATTTCGATATTTCGATCTCAATCTGAGATCATCATCAGGAATCTTCCGCTGTGATGCAAAGACTGTCTTTGCATCACAGCGGAAGATTCCTGATGATGATCTCAGATTGATCTCAGTCTTTGCATTACAGCGGAAGATTCCTGATGATGATCTCAGATTGAGATCGAAATATCGAAATTAAATACATATAAGCAACAAACGGAGTTGTTTTATTTAAAACAGGCCTAGAGCTTATAAAACAGCATAATATATATATTTAACCAGAAAATCTAATTAAAACATGTAAGCGTTCCACTTTACTCATTAAGTACTCGCAACGTATTATGTACACATGTAAAAATGTACACAAAAAAAAAACACAAATGTCAATATAATATGTACACATGTAAAAAAACAAATGTAAAGAAATCAAAAAGGAACATAAGAACTACATAAACAAAAAAATGTATTGCTTTTTGGCATCAACTTACCATTATGTCATAAATTACAACCACACAACTACTGAATGTGAAAGAACAATTTATATTTTTTAAACACGAGCAAATTTTAAGTGGGCCATAAAAGTAAAATTATACAAAAAGACACACTTAAAATTTAATTATGTCACTTGTATAGCCATACGTAATCAACATGTGTACATTATGTATGACTATTCTTCAAAGGCGGATGGTGTAGCATGACTTGAAATCCATTCTATGCATTCTACTTTCACTGCTGCATTCCATTGTTCAATACATACATACTCACATGTAGTCAAATATTAATAACCAAAATAGCCATTTGAGCTCAGCATGCATTTATGCATAATTGCACATATCATTCACATTTGTTTACGTTTGTCATTTAGTCATATTGACCGCCGAACCCAGAACACACATATGTATATTGTTACGAATTTATGGAATTCCGCTTATTTGCAACCTTCTTCTAACGTTGGAATCACTAAATTGTTGAATAAATAACTCCAATATTCGATAATGCAAACTGGTCTTTATTAGACTACTTTCAAAATAACACTTCTACTTCTCAGATAGCGTGCTTAAATCTAACTGAATACTGATTCTCAGCTTTACCTCCTTTTATACTCTGTGATTTCTCGTTCGCATACTTCTAGGCGCTTCTATTTCTAGAATTTACTAGCAGCTATTAAATTACCAGCTATAACATAACTACAGATGCACGTTATATCTTCTCATATGCGCGTGTATATGTGAATGATACTTCCACCGATAATTGCCTACTTTTGGGAGCATCTCAGATAAGATATATGCATGTGTTTGTGCATTTCTCTCCGCTGCGTGTACGTACATATGTGTAGACATAACGATTGATTTGTTTATGTAGATACAAGTGACTGCCTGCTTTATTGTTGCTGTGGCTTCATTTACTTAGCATCAGACTAGTGTTGTGAGTATCACTTAGTGTCACTAATATTTGTCACAATATTTACATATGTATCTAAATATGTTATTTAATTTTATTCATCTACCGGATATAGTCCTCGAAGATATGTAACAACTTAGATAAAAATTAATGATATAGAAAAATATATGGTAACAATTTATAATTACAATGACATAATAACGAAAATTTTTGTAAATAATTCGCTACGGCTTAAATATGTATGTACAAACATTTATATATTAATAGGAATACCGGAAAATATAAATTGAAGAGAAAGTAATCAACAACAGCTTTAAAATATTCCTGACATGAGTTAAAATCGGCATGGTTGCAAACAGAGTCACATAAGGAAATCATTCTGTGAATTTTAATTTTAATTTAATTTTTAATTTTAATTTTATTTATATTTTTCTACTAACTAATTAAACTAAGCCTAGCTACCAAACAGAGTTAAGTAAATTAAGAAAAATAGACTTTGGATAAGAAAAATCAAGCATAATAGAATTCGAGATCTCATTAAGTTCACGTAGAGAGCGCGACAATGGAGCATTTATCGCATAGTTAGTAGACTTATGTTTAATTTAAAAGGGGTTATGAGAACGAAGAGACCTCGTTGGAATAAGAAAATGAATCGCGTGCAGTAAACAGGAGCAATCAATATCTCCATTAACAACTCCGAAAATGAAAGACAAGGAAAGGGTTGACCTTCTGAGCTCTAATGGTTTCAAATTAATTAGCAGCAAGCGGGAATGATAAGAAGGGACTGGGTCGGAGAAATGTAAGGATCTTAGGCAAAATTTTAGGAATATCTTTTTTACTCGCTCAATCCTGTCGATTGCAAACTTGTGATAAGGTCTCCAAATAAATGCAGCATATTCCAGTTTGGAACGAACAAACGATGAGTATAGCAATTTCAAGGTATAGGGATCTGAGAAGTTGGTGCTATTACGCCTCACAAAACCTAAGGAAGCATACGCGCTTGAAATTACATAGTTAATATGGTTATTGAAAGAGAACGAGGAGTTAAAGATGACCCCTAAATCTTTAATCTCATCAAGGAAGTGAAGGGGAGTACCCGAGATCGTATATATCGTTGGTAAAACATTGCGAATTTTGGAAAATGTGACATGAAAGCTCTTTTTGAGATTGAGAGATAGACGCAAATTACGGCACAAAATTGCTAATCTATCTAAGTCTTCTTGCAGACGCTGAGCGTGATCACTATTTTTAATACTGGAGAAAACTTTTAGGTCATCAGCGTAAAGTAAGAATTCCGATGACACAAAACAATTTCCTATATCATTGATGAATAAAATGAAAAGAAGAGGACCTAAGATGCTCCCTTGGGGTACCCCAGAGGTGGTAGTAAAAGAGTTGGAAGACACACCCTCATTAGAGACCATGCAGCGTCTGTTACTTAGGTAGGGATACAACCACTTGAGAAATACAGAGTGAAAACTGAGGGAAGCGAGTTTACGTAGTAGCATATTGTGAGATACCTTGCCAAAAGCTTTAGAGAAGTCGGTATAAATGCAATCAACTTGGTGGTTTGAAGAGAACGCATCAATGCAATATTCACTAAACAAGGCTAAGTTTGTGAGGGTAGACAGACCTTCCTACAACAAAGCCATGCTGGTTTCGTAGTAACAAATTTTTTGCGGCAAAATACATTTTATCCTTAACAATTCCTTCGAAAAGTTTAGAAATGATAGATAGCTTAGATATTGGCCTATAATTAGAAGCGTCATTCTTTTTGACATTTTTGAAAATTGGGGAAATGTATGCAAATTTCCAGGCATCTGCAAAGACACCAGAACTTAGAGATTGGTTAAACATGGCCAATAGTGGGGCTACAATAGCAGTACAATTTTTGAGGAGGGCGGTACTAAGACCATCGCGATCAGTCTGAGTAGAGTTATTCAGACTATTGATACCGTTAATAACGTCGATTGTGGTAAGCCGTTGGTCATTGAAATTCATGGTAAGAATGACAAACATAGTTTGGTAAAACAACCTCATCAACTGTGAAGTTGGATTGAAAAAATTTGGCAAATAAGTTCACAATGTCTACGGGGGAGGTAGCAAGCTTATCACGCATGCAAACAGCAGCAGGCACCCCACCACCATTTTTTTAGATTTGATAAAATGCCAGAAATTTTTGGGATTAGACTTAATGTTTGATTCAACCCCAAGTATATATTTATTATACAGAAATTTGTTAAGGCAGTTAAACTTCTTAGATAGTTGGGTAGAAAGTCCAAAATGGATTTGATCCCTGGATTTCAGGAATTTTTTGTGCCACTTATTTCGCTGATTCTTTAGCCTCATTCTTCAGACCATGAGTATACCAGGGAAGTTTATATGTCTTCTTTTTAATAATTGGAATATTCTTCGAGCAAATACCCAAGATATGTGACGTGAAAATAGTGTAACAATCATTTATTTCCCGCCCAGAAAAAAGAGCGTCCCAACAAGTGTTTAGGAAACAGGCATTAAGTTTTTGGAAGTCGCAGGACTGAAACTTAATGGATATTTTGTTGTCTAATTTAAACGCAACAAACTCGTAAAATCCGACCTTCAGACACAAGGGAACATGATGTCGATCAGCAGGTGAAATAGAAAAAGAACATTCGGATATTGTTGTATTGATATTTGTACTAACGAAGGCGAGATCAAGCATTATATTAAGCTTGTTAGTAAAACTATTAATTTGAATAAGATCAAGACTTAAGATATTGTCGATACAATTAGATTTAGTCGCCGAAGTAATATTAGTTGGTATCAAATCAAGTTTAGAGTAGCTTCCACACCATGCTACATTGGGAAGATTGAAATCGCCAAGAACGCATAGGTGATTTCCCGCTAACTTATTATGCACAATATTTAAAATTTTATCAGTATGTGCTTTATAAATATCAGACGTACTGCCAGGGGGTATATAAGATCCAATAATATATAACGATCCGTAGGTTGACGAACCGTTGATGCATATACACATTTGATCCAGGATAGTATCAGGATTATTTAGATTGATTTCCAAGGATCTCAAGCTACGATGCACAGCAATTAGTATACCGCCTCCCAAAGAACGGCCTGTTTTATCAGCATCCCGGTCTTTGCGAAAAACGTTGAATAATTTAAAGTCAAAAAATTCATAATCATAAAAGTATGGATTAAGCCAGGTTTCGATTAAAACAAAAACATCAAAATCCAAGCTCGAACTAAAGGTACGGACTGCTGCTGCCTTAGAGCGCATACCACCCATATTTTGCAAATAAATCTTTAAGTCCTTATGAACGTGAATGTCAGCTAATTGCTAAACCTCCTTGGTTACAGGAACTGATCTTCGACGATTGCGAAAGGCTTTGACTCTAACGTCAGCCGGCCAAAGCGCTGGATTTAGAACGCTGTTCAAAAGGGAGGCCGGAACTCCAAGTTTAAAGTTAATTTTCTTGAGCTTGTCAATTTCGGCATCCTTTTTGATCAAACGGAAACAAGCAATTTGACTGGCGTCAATTTTAGCGTTATTAGCTACATAAGCAACTATTAAGGCACTGAATATGTAAAATTCCAGATCTTAGTTCATAAGATGACATCGATTGAAAAATTAAAATTCGGCGAAGGGCGAATTTAGTGAATCTCCTTTGAACTCTTTCTAACCGGCTGGAATGTGTGACAAAGTCTGAGTCCTAAATGGTGCAGGCATATTCCAAAATGGATCTTACAAGGCTAATTTAAAGACTTTTCAGCGTTAGCGGATCACAAAAGTCTTTGGAATTACGTTTGAGAAAGCCGAGTTTGGAATTAGCAGTACTGATTATGTACTCCCTATGAAAGTCGAACCTAAGCTTCGAGTCTTAGTATACTCCTAAATCCTTGACAGTAGATGTACGACTGAATGTGTCGCTATCGTTAAAGTAATAACTGTTCATTATTATAATGTATTCCATATGCTGACTTACATATATGAATTTATGTATATTTAGTTTGTAAGTATTAGTGTAAATCGTTAAGTGCCCAAAAGGTAGATGAGGGCAGAGAATATGGCCGAAAAAACAAGAGGGCACGAACGAGCTCAGATTCCCTTTCAGAGGACTTGCAAGCCAAAAAGAAACGAGATGAAGAACAAATACGCTTTCACAAGGTGAGTATAGGTCCAATGTAGCGCGCCGGAGGCTGAAACAGCGGGTCCAGCCATCCAAGCAGGCAACCCCCGTCCAAGCTCCTAAAGCTCAAAAACGCGCGAGAAAGAGGAGACAAGCAGCAACTTTTGTGGTAAAACCTGTGGAAGGCAAAAGCTATGCCCAGGTACTAGGGGCCATACGCGGCCATCTCCGCCCTAATGACACAGGTACGGTGGTGCGGTCAGTGCGAAAAACCAAATCTGGTAACATACTGATTAAAACGGGGCGCTGCAGTGACCAGACGGCCTTCAGAGCAGCTATAGGTAGTGCAGTAGGAGAGGTCGGTGAAGCACAACAGATTTCTAAGTGGGTGAATTTGGAAGTGCTTGGCATGGTATGTCTCACAACTGAAACATAAATCCAAGACGCAATAAGAAGCGAGGTCGGAGAAGAAGAAATTACTAGACCTCTCCGTGTCTCTGTGTTCGCAGCAAACCAAAGAGAACAGAAAATGGCGGTCGTCGAAGTGGACGAGAATATTGGCAACGTCCTACTCAAAAGAGGTAAAATTCCTATCTGATGGATACAGTGCCGAATCAGACAGGGAGCAGAAGTGCAACGCTGCTTTAAGTGTCACGGCTACGGACACCGGAAGGCTGAATGCAAGGGTCCAGACAGGAGTAACGCCTGCTGGAAGTGTGGGCAAAGCGGCCACAAAGCGTCGGCCTATACCGCAGCTCCAAAATGTTACCTGTGTAATACACAGAAGCTCGATCATGTCCCTGGATCTGGCATGCAGCATTTTCAGAGCGGCACTCGCTGTTGCAAAGGCCAAAATCTCAATTCAATAGTGATTCGTTTTATCCAAGGCAACCTGAACCGGAGCAGGCTTGCTGATGAGCTACTACAACAGTTGGTCTTAGACAATAAAGCTAACAGCGTTATCATCAGCGAACCTTATTGAGCCCGAAATGATTGGCACATAGACAACACCGGCACCGCCGCAATCTGGATGGCAGATGCTAACGCCAATATTGTGAATCGTGTTGGCGGACAAGGCTACGTCCGCCTAACTACGAATAATACCACAATAGTAAGCTGCTACTTGTCCCCGAATGATCCCATTCAAACGTTCAGGGACAAGCTTGAACTTATTGAAGACGACCTGAGGGACTTAACTAGTAACCTGGTTGTGGCGAGAGTACTTAACGCAAGAGCCGTCGAATGGAGAATGCCGTAGACTAACACCCGTGGAAAGTTAGTCCTTGAGATGGCAGCCAGGCTCGGTTTGAACGTGCTTAACACTGGTACGATCCCTACATACAGACGGTCAGGCTTTAAATACTCGAACCCCGATGTAACACTAGTGTCAGAAAGCCTGCTGCTGACCGCTGCTGGATGGAGAGTCATAGAGGATCTGACTTTCCACCTAAACTATCCCGGTCAGAGGCAGATTCCGAGCGGGCCACGCAGAACAATAGCATGGGATAATCAACAACTCCAATGTGACGGAAGAGACGGTTGGAAAGACAATGAGCTGTCTTCGCCACGCTTGCAATCTCTCTATGCCACGGAGAGGAGTGTGGAGGGGTAAAAAGCAGATATACTGGTGGAACAGCGAAATCGCGGAGCTGCGGAAAATATGCCACAGGATACGAAGGCTATCAACCCGCGCGCGCGGCAGGCCTGAGGCTCTATAAAAGTCGGAAGCGTACAAAGGAGCGAAGAAAACTCTTAGTGCTGCCATTAAGCAAAGCAAGCTTACGTACTGGAAAGCGCTTTGCGAGAAAGTGGATCGAGACCCCTGGGGGCAGGGATACAAGATAGTAATGAAGAAGTTCCGTTCGCCAAGCCAGCTGATGGACGAGAACCAAATAAGGAACATTGTGGATGTCGTGTTTCCCACCCAACTGCCTAGGGAGGACGGGTACGTTACATTTGAAGACCGCAACGTGGAACCATTCCAAGAAGGCTAGCTGCAAATAACTGCCCAGAACTTATGTTGCACATGTAAAACAAATGTCTCGAAGAAAGAACGTTCCCCACCATATGGAAGACAGCAGGACTGGTTCTCATTCCAAAACGGAAAGGAGATCCCAAATCTCCATCATCCTACCGTCCCCTATGTATGTTGGACACAGCACGGAAATTGATGGAGAGTCTCCTGAAGCAACGCCTCACCAGAGCGTTACAGGACGGCGGAGGACTGTCTCCCAGACAGCATGGTTTTCGGAGGGGGTACTCCACAATCGATGCATTAGAAGAAGTTATAGACGCAGTCAAGAAAGCCGAAACAGCGTGCCACAGAGCAAGACCTATAGTGTTGCTTCTCACGCTGGACGTCAAACACGCGTTTAACTCATGCTAACAACATGCTTGAGGCAGTAGAAAGCACTTTCAAAATACCGCAATATTTGTTAGAAATTTTAAGGGACTACTTAGGAGACAGGTATCTAATATATGAAACCAGTCATGGTCAAAAAAAGGTAAAAATAACAGGTGGAGCAGCCCAAAGTTCGGTACTAGGTCCCGATCTCTGGAATATAACTTACGACAGTCTTCTTCGATTACACATGCCAGAAAGCACCTTCCTCGTTGCCTTTGCAGACGACGTGGCAGCTGTGATAGCAGCACCAAGCTGCGAGCTGGCGCAGCTAAAATTAAACCAGGTCATGCGTAATGTAAATAGGTGGATGGCTCAGCACGGTCTCCAGTTAGCAACAGCAAAAACGGACATCGTTATCCTCACAAAGAGACGTATTCCCACTACCAGGAACATGATTGTTGGGGACCAGCCAATAGAAACACTCGCTTCAACGAGATTTCTGGGAGTGAGCTTAGACAGCAAACTCAACTTTTCGGATCATATAAGACGAGCCTGCGAAAGAGCTGCGCGCACAATAGCGCATTTGAGTAGATTAATGGCAAACACAGGTGGCCCAAAGCCATGCACAAGGAAGTTGCTTGCATCAGCCTCGGATTCTATACTCTGATATGGTGCAGAAATCTGGGCGAACGCAATGAAATACCGGAAGAATCGAGTCGCCCTCACCCCGGTCCAACGCAGAGGGGCGCTGCGAATATCTTCAGCTTACCACAAGGTATCGGCTGAAGCTGCCCTGGTCGTTGCGGGGACCATACCGATATATCTTCTCGCTGAGGAAAGAAAAGCAATATACGACAACGGATCGCAAGCAAGTAGAGCTGCTGTTGCCATGCAGGCGCGAGAAGAATCGATCCGACGCTGGCAAGATCAGTGGAGCAACAGCATCGTAAGAAAGTGGACTAGGGAACTAATCCCTGAATTGAATTCATGGTTGAAGCGACCACACGGAGGGAGACTTTGCCTGACTTAGCTTCTAACGGGACACGGTTACTTCCGCAAATACCTACACAGAGTGGGTAAGGTTGATAACCCGAGCTGCCTGTACTGTGGGAAAATAGACGATGTACGCCACACCTTCTTCGAATGCAAGCACTTCTCCGATCAGCGAAGGAGGGTAGAAGAGGTACTTTGCGACATATCCCCGGGCAGTGTCATCAATAACATGACCTTTCGAAGAGACAGATGGGATACCGTCAGCACATATGTGAGGCATATACTTATCAGTAAACGAGAAAACGGATGCCTAGCCCATTAGCGTGAGAGTAGCCATAGAGCTCACGTAGCGCGCACCCGTACCCGAAGTAATGCTAAACGCGGTCCCAGATACGGGGATTTGCGCGGGCCGTGGGAGGTTCGGTTTTAGTGGGTAGGCCTTCATGGAAGAAGGGAGTCCTACACTCGGAGAGTTTCGCAGCGAGGCTTAAATATCCCGGTCAGTACAGAAAGCCTTTCCCCTTTCCACGAAACACAAAAAAAAAAAAATAACAAAAGTGCAAATAAAAAATAAATAAATGTAAGGCGCGATAACCTCCGAAGAGATCTAAGGCCGAGCTTCTCTTCCAATTTGCGTCTTGCTCCTCTTCATTTTCCCTACAAATTGGCCAGACGGGACCTACATGTTTTATGCCGACTCCGAACGGCATCTGCAAGGCAGATGAGTTTTCACTGAGAGCTTTTCATGGCAGAAATACACTCGGAGCGCTTGCCAGTCACTGCCGAGGGGCGACCCCGCTTAGAAAAATTTTCTTCTAATTGAAAAACCTTATTTCTAAAATTTTTTTTGATGTTTCTTTGCCCGGGAGTTGAACCCAGGGCATAGGGTGTGATAGGCGGAGCACGCTACCATCACACCATGGTGGCCGCCAACAAAAGTGTAAATAGGTTTTTTTAATGCAAGAAATATTTGTTTAAAAAGAAAGTATTTTCCAATAAAGAATCAATTCGGTTCTACAAGCCAAACAACAATCTTGTTCATATTTCATATCATCTGTCGGGTACCGTGGCTTTTCACAGAAAACAGTTATCGTCATAGAAGCTATGCCCTTACCAAATTTCACAAGGATTGGTAAATTTTTGTTCGACTTATGACATTAAAAGTATTCTAGGCAAATTAAACGAAATCGGACTATAACGACAACGACGCCCACTTTTTCGATATCGAAAATTTCGTAAAACCGAAAAAGTGCGATAATTCATTACCAAAGACGTATAAAGCGATGAAACTTTGCACGTGGGTTGACCTTATGACGCAGAATAGGAAAATAGTAAAATTTTGGATAATGGGCGTGGCACCGCCTACTTTTAAAAGCAGGTAATTTAAAAGCTTTGCATGTTGTAATTTGGCAGTCGTTGAAGATATTATGATGAAATATGGCACGAACGTTACTCCTATTATTATATGTGTGCTAAATAAAAATTAACAAAATCGGATGCCGAACACGGCCACTTAAAAAAAAAGAATTTAAGTCAAATGTTTACAAAAAATTTAATATCTTTTCAGTTAATAAAAAAATTATGTCAACATTCAACTCCAGTAATGATATGGTGCAACAAAATACAAAAATAAAAGAAAAATTCAAAATGGGTATGGCTCCGCCCTTTTTCATTTAATTTGTCTAGAATACTTTTAATGTCATAAGTCGAACAAAAATGTATCAATCTTTGTGAAATTTGGTGAGGGCATAGCTTCTATACGATAACTGTTTTCTGGGCGAAATCGGTTGAAGCCACGCCCAGTTTTTATAAACAGTCGAGCGTCTGTCCTTTCGCTCAGCCGTTAACACGATAACTTGAGAAAAAATCGATATATCTTTTCTAAACTTAGTTCACGTACTTATCTGAAATCACTTTATCTTGGTATTAAAAATCCGACTATGACCACGCAAACTTTTTCGACATCGAAACTTTCGAAAAATGAAAAAATGCCATAATTCTATACCAAATACGAAAAAAGGGATGAAACATGATGATTGGATTGGTTTTTTGACGCAAAATATAACTTTACGGAAAACTATGTAAAATGGGTGTGCACCTACCATATTAAGTAGAAGAAAATGAAAAAGTTATGCAGGGCGAAATCAAAAGCCCTTGGAATCTTGGCAGGAATACTATTCGTGGTATTACATATATAAATAAATTAGCGGTACCCGACAGATGATGTTCTGGGTCACCCTGGTCCATATTTTATAACGATATCTCAAAAAGGCGTCCACCCAAAGAACTTAGCCCCATTCCTTTTTAAAATACTCAATAGCACCTTTCATTTGATACCCATATCGTACAAACATATTTTGGAGTCACCCCTGGTCCACCTATATGGCGATATCTCGAAAAGGCGTCCCTATAGAACTACGGCCCACTACCGTTTAAAATACTCTTTAATAACTTTCATTTGATACGCATGTCATTCAAACACTTTCCAGGGTTACCGTAGGTTCATTTTCCTACGTGGTGATTTTCCCTTATTTGACAAAGGATGAAGGAAAATAGTTCCAAAAAACGTCACCCTTGGTCTACAATTTGGTCAATATTTCCCAAACGTATGTGATATGGATTTAAAAACCATTTATAAACCATCTACGAAACTTACTTACTTAATTGGCGCTTAACCGTCTAAACGTTATGGCCGTCCAACAAGGCGCGCCAGTCTCTCCTTCGCTCCGCCAACCGGCGCCAGTTTAAATCGTTTTCCACCTGGTACTTCCAACGGAGTGGAGGCCGCCCTCTACCTCTGCTTCCATAGGCGGGTTCCGATAGAAACACTTTCTTGGCCGGAGCATCATCATTCATTCGCATAACATGGCCTATCCAGCGCAGCCGCTGCGTTTTAATTCGCTGGACTATGTTGATGTCTGCGTATAGCTCGTACAGCTCATCATTAAATCTTCTTCGGTACTCGCCATCGCCAACGCGTAGAGGTCCATAAATCTTTCGAAGAACTTTTCTCTCGAACACTCCCAAAGCCGCTTCATCTGCTGTTGTCATGGTCCATGCTTCTGCCCCATATAGCAGGACGGGTACGATAAGTGACTTGTAGAGTATGATTTTCGTTCGCCGAGAGAGGACTTTACTTTTCAATTGCCTACCTAGTCCAAAGTAGCATTTATTGGCAAGATTGATTCTTCGCTGGATTTCAGTGCTGATGTTGTTGCTAGTGTTGATGCTGGTTCCCAAATAAAGGAAGTCTTTTACTATTTCGAAATTATGGCTGCCAACAGTAGCGTGGTTGTCAAGGCGCGTATGCGCTGACTCTTTGCTGGATGACAGCAGGTACTTCGTTTTGTCCTGATTCGCCATCAAACCCATCTTTACCGCTTCTTTTTCCAGTTTGGAGTAAGCAGAACGAACAACGCAGCTATAATTATACTCAGACGAGCAAAGCTCACAGATCATATTAATTTTGTTCGCAGAACGGTATTCCGTTATATTGTCTTTTATGCTAATTTATTTTATTATTTCTTATTTTATTTTATTATATTATATATTCTTATATACTTGTATTAAAAATATTATATATTCTTTTATTTGGACTTAGTTTATTATTATTTAAATGCAACTGACTGAATCGGAAAATTTCACGTTGTATATTAAACGAAAAAAAAATGTTCAAAAATGTTTTGGGTTTTAGGCCAAAATGCTTTTCCCATTTCAAAACTATAAACGCTCGCAACTGCCACTTGCCTGAATATTATTGTACCAAAAAAAAAAAAAAACAAATGTACTAAAATATTAGGGACCATTTACTACTTCATAAAACATAAACTAGACTATGAATATTCAATTATTATAAGCCGGTGTTAAGCTCATGAATTCTTAAATGATAAGTATAAATTGAACACACCATTAAACAAACAAGCATAAACTCATGCACATTTTTCATATTTGAAATTTTATTGAACTTTATATTTTATGTAACACATTTTTTTTAAATTAATCTTGTTTCAGCAATTATAATTTTGCAAATAAATTTTTATTTTTTTAATTTTATTTTCATTAAATTTTGTATTTTTCTACATATTTTAATTTCAATTTATTTAATTTCATGAATTTGTATTTTTAAATTTTATTATACTCAGCGTGCTTTGCACACAGAGTATATTAACTTTGATTGCATAACGGTTGGTTGTACAGGTATAAAGGAATCGAGATAGATATAGACTTCCATATATCAAAACCATTTGATTTAGCCATGTCTGCCCGTCCGTCTGTCCGTTAACACGATAACTTGAGTAAATATTGAGATATCTTCACCAAATTTGGTACACGAGCTTGTCTGGACCCAGAATAGATTGGTATTGAAAATGAGCGAACTCGGATGATAACCCACTTTTTATATATATACCATTTTGGAAAGCACAAAAAACCTGATAAGTTAGTAAATAATACCACTAGAATGTTGAAATTTGCCATGTAGACTGGTACTGAGACTATTGATAAAAATGTGGAAAAAAATGTTAAAATGGGCGTGGCACCGCCCACTTGTGATAAAATCAATTTGACAAATATTATTAAACATAAATCAAAAATTAGTAAACCTATCGTAACAAAATTCGGCAGAGAGGTTGCCTTTACTATAAGTAATGCTTTGAAGAAAAATTTACGAAATCGGTTAAGGACCATGCCCACTTTTATACAAAAGATTTTAAAAGGGTCGTAGACGAAAATAATAAGCTATATCTAAGCGAAAAAGAGCTTTGTATCAATAGAATTTTACTTTCTAAATTGACTTATAACATTAAATTGGAAAACACTAAACTTTTTGAAAATGGGTGTGGCACCGCCCTTTTATGACGAAGACATTTTCTATGTTTCGGGAGCCACAACTCGAAGAAAAATTAACATATCGTAATGACGGGATCGGTTAAAGACCACGGCAACTTAGATATAAAACAAATTAAAAAGGGTCGTAGACGGAAATAATAAGCTATAACTTAGCAAAAAATAGTTTTGAATCAATGATATTTCACTTATCAAGTTTTATTGTAAGAGGAAATAGGGAGACATTTTTTTAAACGGGCGTTGCCACGTGTTATGTAGAAAAGTAATTTATCTGAATTGAAATGTACAATTGCAGCTCACGCTGAGTATATAATGTTCGGTTACACCCGAACTTAGACACCTTTACTTGTTAGATTTTATTTTTATTAAATTTTGTATTTTCTTACATATTTTTATTTCCGTATTGCATAGGCGGTTTATTGACCCACTATCTATTTGTTATTACGCTAACAAATTTTCCATACAATCAATTGCCAGGCTGTTTCGCATACTTAGCATACATAAAATCATATAAAAGTTATATGAATCGATTCGTATAGATCAGCCGCCGTGCATAGACCTATTTTTCTTAACAAATATTACTCTACAATACCGAAATTTACTTCGGTGCCCAAAACCATATCATTTATAGGATCGAAAAATTTTCAAGGTGCCTTTCCGACAATAGTGTCAACTGCGTAGTATTGAAATTTTGATCACATTTGACCAGGTACGAGAAATTAGTTAACAATGTTATTATTAAAGTTTCTGGGGTTCTGCTTTCCAACGGGAGATCTATATTGAGCATTTGTAAAGTTAATGGCTTTCAAAAAATATTTCTGATAGCGTCCAATAAAAATATTCCTTGTGTTAAAATACTTAGTATTATTTTTATTAAATAACTAGCAGACCAGGCAGACGTTGTTCTGCCCTAAATTTGGTATATCTGCATACATTTTAATAAGCTTTTTCCGTCTAACTCTGCCCTCCCCCTCTTCGCTTTTTCTTAATCCTTTTATTCACTCCACTTTCCATCTTTTTCGCTTCATCTATCTCTATCTTCGTCTCACTCTATCTCTTTCTCAGTCTCCTTCCCTCTTTTCTCTTCTTTCAAGTTTTTATCATTCTTCTTCATCCCTTATTGCCAGGGGCAGGGTGGTATGTATTTTGTTCTAGTCCCATTCCGAGTCCCAGACCCACTCCGAGCCTCAGTCCCAGTCCTAGTCCTAATCTCAGTCCCAGTCCGGCTCTGGTCTAGTTCCCGGAAAAAAGGATCGTAAATACTAATATAGGCAAATTTATATACCAAATTTCATGCAAATCCAATAGGACGTATGTAAATAGGTATGTGGGTATTATTAATTCATGTCTTTATTTCGGCTTGACATGCATATTTATCGGGTTTGCCAGGTTGATGCGACTAAATCGAATATCACAATGAAAATTACGTATTAAATTAGCGAGACTTGCTCTGTTAATATATTTAATTAATTTTAACCGCTTCCAATTCTTAAATAAAAAGACCACCACGTTTTTATATTTAATCAATTTTTATTTCAGTTCTCTTCTTCTTTTACGACCTGTCACCGCAGAAAATCATATACAAATTAAACGCGTGTAAACCGACAAAATCAAATACATCTGAGTGTAGTATAAACAATGGCCTTTTTATATAGTCCTTATCCTTAAACTTTGAAAATTGAAATCGTGCTTGTTTCCCTTTTATACAAGCCTCACAGACATTATTATCAATTTTAATACTATCTAATAACTCTGTATCCTCACACATTTTATTTCGTTTCGTTTATATTAATTTCCCTTTACTAATATGACCTAATCGTTCATGCCACAATTGGTATGAGCTTTTATTGATTTTGTCTACAACAAACCTCAAATTCTATAACAGGAATATTAACAGAACACATACCTTTAAAAAGTACCTCACCACCTTTTAATATTTCCACACGTCCTGTTGAAAATACAACCTTCATTCCGGCATCCGTCATTTTATTTACTGATAGTGAATTTTGTGGAATATTCTCATAGTACAGGGACCTTTTTAAGCGTTACATTTGACTGCCAGGAGTTTTTCATTTTCATCGCGCCCATAGCTGTTGCGTATATATATTCCTCACTCTTGGCAATTGCAATTTTAATTGGCTGTTCCAACTCAGTACAGTTAGCAGCAAACTTTTATCATTTACCATATGGTCGGATGCACACGAGTCCGAAATAAAAAATATATTTTTCGAATTTTTATTTTCGTATTTGATTACAGTTTTTAACATCAACGCGAAACCGGTATTAGATTGGAGAGCAGCAGTAGCAGCCGTCTGCGTTTGCTTAGCTTTATCTTTATTTTGATTATTCTGTGGCCTTTTGTATATAAAACAGTTTTTTTAACATGCCCGATTTTCTTGCAATGGTGATATTTTAAGTTAACCTTCTTATTTGCTTTAAATTTAAAATTATTTTTAAATTTATTATTTGCTTTGTATTCACTCGGTTAACAATTTCCAATAGCTTGCAGAACTTGTACGCTAATATCTTTTTGTGCCAATTTCAATTTTATTTCATGATCCAGCAACCTGGTTTTAGCAAATGCCAAAGTTTAATTTTGTTCAGACAGAGTTTCGACTGCTGTTATGATCCCATCATATGACGAGGGAAGAGTTAGTAACAAATGTGACACTTTGTCCATTTCGTCAACTTTTGCACCCGAACCAATTAGTTCTGTGACCAAGTCATCAAACACATTAAAATGATTCATTAAATTTGAATTTGGCTTATTTTTAACGAAAGTAATTGTCTTCTTATGGACAATTCTTCTTTTACGACCCGTAACTGCAGAAAATCATATACAAATTGAACGCGTCTTAACCGACAAAATTAAATTCAAGACAAAGAAATAAGAACATAAGTCCTGCTATAATTCATATATATTGTAACGAATTTAGGGAAATTGCGCTTATTTGTAACCTCCTACTAACGTTCGTATCGCTAAACTGTTGAATAAATAACTCCAATATTCAATAATGCAAAATGGGTTTTATTAGACTACTTTGAAAATACTTCACAATAACACTTATACTTCGCAACTGATAGCGTGCTTAAATCAAACTGATTACTGCTTACTCAGCTATAACTCCTGTTATACTCTCTGATGTCTCGTTCGCATACTTCTAGGCGTTTCTTCTTCTAGAATTTACTACTTGTTTACCAGCTATAAATTTACCAGCTATAAACTACAGATGCGCGATTATAGCTCCTCGCATAGCCATATTCGCGTGTATATGTGAGTGATACTTCCACCGATGATTGCATACTTTTGTGAGTATCTCAGATATTTGCATGTGTTTGTACGTTTCTCTCCGCTGCTTGTACGTACATATGTGTAGACATAATGATTGATTTGTTTATGTACATACCAGTGACTGCTTAGTATCGGCTTAGAGATGATAGTATCCCTTAGCGTTGCTAATATTCGTCACAATATGTATACGTAAATAGTCCTAGGAATTAGGTATTTATATAATAAAATCAAAACCTAATATGTATTAACACAAGCTATCTCGTTTTAACCAAAGCAATTAGTCTTGTTCATTTTGCATGTCACTGCAACAAACACCACATACATATGTGTACATATCACATGAATTTATATTAATATACATATAAGCGTAAGGAAACTTACATTAGGTTGTGCCATCACAATAAAGCGATGTTTGTTACAATTATTTCAACATGCTCATATTGCTTTATATAATGGATTTTGTTTTAATATTAGAGAAAAATTGCATATTAGAGACCAATTGCAAAGCGAGCTGCGGGGCATTCATATGGCTGAGTGGTTAAAGGCATCTGCCCTTACGCCAGTATGAAGTATGAATGTTGGATATTCGAGTTCAATACTCAGCTCCTGAGAAGCTAGCTGATGAAGAAGTGAAATTCAGAAACATGTCCTAGTGACCATCGCCGTTCCCTCACTAGGGTAGGCATCTTGTCGTTGTTGTGTGGGCTTAGCCGAACTCCATAGCGCCCGACTATGAGGCGGAGCTTTTTAGGACTGACATCTACGCCGTTTCGCCTCATAGGAGGGCGGCGGGATGTCAGTGACCAAGAACTACCAACCTCCTAATCCAGGGTGTTTTGCGGACCGTGCCTATTGGACGATTTGCAGCCAGGGGATAAATTCGGCTGTATTCGAACGCCGATAACGGGCTACCTCGGGAATATTGATGGCCTTACCACAGTAAGGGGCGCTGATGTAGCGGACGGTTCATTCCCCGTGTATAATACTGGACCGCTGAGCCCGCCTTGTCGGGCAGGTGGTCGTACGACCAAGATGAAGGACTCATTACCTAATTTTAATAGGGACGATGATAAGAGGAGGGATGAGTCGCAATCCGAGGACGACAAGTACGCATTAAGCAATGCGTCGGACTCGGGGAGCGAGAGTAGTGCTGATTCAATGAACTCCCTGTAAGAGAAGCACACAAATGAAAACATAGTTGAAGAGTGGAGAAGGGTACATAGCAGAGGAAGTAAAAGGACTCTCTCGCAGTACCGTGCAGCAATAAGAATTGTACAACGCTTGGGAGCAGTGGTCGACCCAACAGAAGTGGAGATCGAGCGCTTGGAATGAGCCCATTAGGTGGTAGAAATAGGTCGAAGGCAGTTCAAAAAGTTTGCTGCGAGAAACCCTCGGTCCTGCAACCGGAACGAGGAGGAAGAAGCGTCGAATGGCAGAATGAAGAGGCAACGTTCGGCGGAAGGCGACAAGCCTGCTTTCAAGAGGCAGAAAGGACCCAGTCCCAGAGCCGCTAGGCAGGCCAGTCGCATAGACAAGACAAGTAGGCCCAACGCTGTAAGACAGATGGGCCCCAATAGCGAGGTAGCAACTACGGAAGTAGGATATAAGCCAAAGAGAGATAACGCTAAGACTCCAGCTTTCTCGGAGTTGCTAAAGGGAGTTAACGCTAAGACTCCGTCTTTCTTGCAGAAGATGAGTAACGTGGCAAAGCAGTCACTGACTGTGGCGCTGGTTGATCGTAGAAGCCCTTTCGGACAGATGACTACTGAAAGGGGGAGATCTGTAGAAACGGAGCTTATAAGCCTAATGCTTAAGATGATGCGAGAACAACCAAGAAAGCACCTTCCAAACTTTGATTCGGGGGATGGTATAACGGTGTGAAGATGATAGCGTGCGACAGCATCGCGAGCTTGCGGTGGCTGGAGGAAGCGGTTCCAAACCTCCAAAGGCAAGGCACGAACGCGCTGTTTGAGGTGGTGGATAAAGCGCAAATCCCCACGGTACCAAAAGTTAAGGTATGGATACCATGCGCGATGAAGTCGGAGGATACACTGCGACTTCTGCAGAATCAGAATCCGAACATACCGACACAGGATTGGAAGGTACTTACTGTATCTCGGCCTACAGAGGATGGTCAGTTCTACATCTTCCAAATAAACAGGCAGGCGGAGGATATTTTGTACACGCAGCTTGGCAAAATGTCCTTTGGCACTGGCAAAATTTACATGCGAAAAGGACCTCAAAAGCCTAAGGGAAAAAAGGTGGAGGTCGCCGACGTCACCACGAACGTGCTAGAACAGGACCAACAGCTAAATGGTGCTGTGACTCGCGCAGAGGAACACCCGGCACAACAGTCACGAGAGGCTGAAAGGGGGCCTCGAATACTCAAAAGACAAGGGGAGGACGACGACGTCAAGACGAAGGTGCTGGAGGGGGACAAACAGCCCAATGGTGCTGCGAGTCCTACAGATAAAACTCCAACACAGTAAAGTGGAGTCGTGCGAACCCCTCCTAACCCATGGGGAGGGTTCGTTTGACATGGCGCTGATCCAGGAGCCGTGGCTCTCATCGGGAGGAAAGGTTTCCGGACTTAGCGCGCGCGGGTTTGGCGTTTACTACGCGCAAACGGAAGGACGGGTGCGAGCTGTGGTAATGGTAAGGAAACAGCTGCATTCATATATGCTGCCTAATTACACCACTGAGGATCTCTTAGCGGTGGCCGTTGAGCAAAAGAATAAGCAGGCATTTATCCTGGCGTCCTGCTACATGGCCCATGCTGCGGAGGTTCCACCGATGGAGTGCAAAAGGCTAGTACAGGAGGAAGGGCGCAAAGGGCGGTTGGTCATAGGCGCAGATGCAAATACACACCACAATGCGTGGGGAGGAGCAGATACGAGGGAGAGAGGCGAATCTCTGTTTTGTTACATCCTGCAAACCAATTTGCAGATAGCCAACAGGGGAAATGCCCCTACATACATTGGTCCAACATCCAGCAATGTTCTGGATATTACATTGAGCTCCGAGCGTGATATATCAAGGTATGATTGGATGGTTCTTGATAGACCATCCTTCTCCGACCATGCGTATATCAGCTTCAGCATCCCCCTAAAGAGGGTAGAGAAGGGAGGTCCCTTTAGAAACCCTAGGTCAACGAACTGGACTAAATTCCAGAAACATGTAGAAACAAAACTGGGACAACCCAAAGAGGTTGCTAATGTAGAGGAACTGGAGGAGTCGAATGAATTCCTAACAAGGACGCTTATGACTGCGTATAACAAAGCTTGCCCTCCAAGAAGATTCAGAGGAAAGGCAAAGCCGCCATGGTGGAGTAATGAGCTGAGTCTTCTAAGAAGACAGGTAAAAGAAATGTTTAAGCTCGCAAAGACCGCGGAAAGCGAAGCGTGTCGGGACGTGTACAGGGATCTACTGAGGATCTACAAGCGTGAAATTACCAGGGCGAAGAGAAACTCATGGAAAAGTTTCTGTACGGACAGTGCTCCAGCGAAACAGCACGGCTGAAAAAAGTCCTAGCAAAGGGAAACATAGTCCAGGGACTAATAAAGAAAGAGAACGGGGAATGGTCACGTAATAGTGAAGAATCCCTTGAGGTGCTCCTCGATACACATTTCCCATCGGGAGACGGTTTAGAAGAGCCAGCAGACATCACTCACACTTCGATCACGGAGCTAGTTGTGCCGGGCTTGGTGACCGATACCAAGATCGAGTGGGCAGTGAAGACGTTTTCTAAGTTTAAATCGCCGGGCCCTGATGGTATATTGACGGTCATGCTACAAGTCTCGAGTATGGCGGTCGTGGAATGGCATAAAATAAATCTTCGTGCATAAGGCTGAATCATGTACCGCACTTCTGGTGAACTGCTCGTGTAGCTTTCCCACCACCTACTACCTCCTTAACTTCTTTATTTCCTTCTGTAATTAAATTTTTTCTTCCCTACTTCTACTCAAGTTTATGTTTTCGTATAGCTTTGCTATGGATCTCCTACCGTTGGCCTGTTTTTCTCCTCTTTTTCTTTTCAATTTGACCGGCTTTGGGACTTTAGGTTCCTCAATTTTTTGAATCCTATTTCTCTTCCTATACCCCTCGATTGTTAGTGGCTTAGGGCCTTGCTTGACTTTCTCGGGTTTTTCGTTTTTACCTCCTTGCAAATTTAAAATTAATCTAACTAATTTATTAAAAATTTGGTCAAATTGACTTTGATTTTGTATGTCCTCTTCTGGGAACATAATTCAATAATTAGGAAAAAAAATATTTTTGCAGCAAAAATATAATTTTTGCTTGTCAATAGGCAGCCGTTAGGTTGCCGGAATATTGTTATTGTTACCTACTTAAAAATAATTATTATTGTTATTTATTATAATAGATATTTACTGCTGTTGTTGAGTTTTGTCCTTTTTATTTTTTGCTGTGTATTTTTTTTTTTATTTTATTTATTTTTCAAACCGGCTTTCTTTAATTTCTTCTCAATTATCTGGCAAATATTTTTCCACTTCGCTTGCCGCGGCTCCACTTGGTAAAATGTTTGGCAATGTGGAGCACCGCCTAGCACTGTCGATAGCTTGTTGCTTTTGTGAGATTTGTTGCCTTTGTAGTATTGTTACCTTTTTCTGCAGGGTATTCGTGGAATCGGCTTTGTTAATTTCTGCCCAATTAGCTAGTAAATATTATATTCCATTTCGCTTGCTGCAGCTGCACTCGGCAAAATGTTTGGCAATTTGGAGCACCGCTTAGCACTGTCGATTTTTTGTTGCTGTTGTATGATTTGTTGCCTTTGTTGTATTTTTACCTTTTTCTACAGTGTATTCGTCGAATCGGCTTTATTAATTTCTTCCCAATTAAAATCATTGGTTCGGTTAAAAAAACTATTATGTTTGTGTAGTATATATAGTTATATATATATATAGCGCTTAGGCTGAATAATCAGCCAGTATTATCCTTGCCAGTGAACTTGGGCTGAATAATCAGCCAGCAGAATTATAGGCAGGATCGCCATATAAAATTTGAAAAATGAATAGAGTGTTTGTGAGGTGTAAGTGTGAATGAATGAATGAATCTTTATTCAAACATTGTTGGCGTATTTATACAAAATTATTGTAAACATATTCTTACATACATATTTACTTTAATTATACATACTTAAATACCTACGTACAAATCGACCTACATATTTGTGTTGAGTTGTGACATTTGTGGGAAATGCAATATCAGCAAATTTGCCTAAATGCAAATTTGGTTTAGTCGCGCGGTGTTCACACATCTGCTTTAATTCGTGTGAATTGCGCTTTCAGCAACAATTAGTAAATGCCTCGTTTTGTGTTAATTAAAATTTAGATTCATTTTGTTAAAGGGTAGCACATTCACTGGTTTACTCATTTGGCATTGAAATTGTTGGCTGTTTACTCTACAGGCCTTAGTTCTATAGGTGGACGCCTTTTCGAGATATAGCCTTAAATGTGGACCAGGGATGACTCTAGAATGTGTTTGTACGATATGGGTATCAAATGTAAGGTGTTAATTATTATTTTAAAAGGAGGGGGCCATAGTTCTATAGGTGGACGCCTTTTCGAGATATCGCCATTAAGGTGGAGCAGGGGTGACTCTAGTAAGTATTCGAGATATCGCCATAGAGGTGTACAAGGTGTGACTCTAGAATGTGTTTGTACGATATGGGTATCAGCACATTCACTGGTTTACTCATTTGGCATTGAAATTGTTGGCTGTTTACTCTACAGGCCTTAGTTCTATAGGTGGACGCCTTTTCGAGATATAGCCATAAATGTGGACCAGGGATGACTCTAGAATGTGTTTGTACGATATGGGTAACAAATGAAAGGTGTTAATTATTATTTTAAAAGGAGGGTGGCCATAGTTCTATAGGTGGACGCCTTTTCGAGATATCGCCATTAAGGTGGACCAGGGGTGACTCTATAATGTGTTTGTACGATATGTGTATGAAATGAGTTGTGGTAATGAGTATTTTAAAAGGGAGTTTGCCTTATTTCTATAGGTGGACGCCTTTTCGAGATATCGCCATAGAGGTGTACCAGGTGTGACTCTAGAATGTGTTTGTACGATATGGGTATCAGCACATTCACTGGTTTACTCATTTGGCATTGAAATTGTTGGCTGTTTACTCTACAGGCCTTAGTTCTATAGGTGGACGCCTTTTCGAGATATAGCCATAAATGTGGACCAGGGATGACTCTAGAATGTGTTTGTACGATATGGGTATCAAATGAAAGGTATTAATTATTATTTTAAAAAGGAGGGGGCCATAGTTCTATAGGTGGACGCCTTTTCGAGATATCGCCATTAAGGTGGAGCAGGGGTGACTCTAGTGAGTATTCGAGGTATCGCCATAGAGGTGTACCAGGTGTGACTCTAGAATGTGTTTGTACGATATGGGTAACAAACGAAAGGTGTTAATTATTATTTTAAAAGGGAGTGGGCCATAGTTCTATAGGTGGAAGCCTTTTCTAGATATCGCCATAAAGGTGGACCAGGGGTGACTCTAGAATGTGTTTGTACGATATGGGAATCAAATGAAAGGTGTTAACAAGTATTTTAAAAGGGAGTGGACCTTAGTTCTATAGGTGGACGCCTTTTCCAGATATCGCCATAAAGGTGGAGCACGTGTGACTCTATAATGCGTTTGTACGATAAGGGTATCAAATTAAAGGTATTAATGAGGGTTTTAAAAGGGAGTGGCCTTTAGTTGTATATGTGAAGGCGTTTTCGAGATATCGACGAAAATGTGGACCAGGGTGACCCAGAACATCATCTGTCGGGTACCGCTAATTTATTTATAGGTATATGTAATACCACGAACAGTATTCCTGCCAAGATTCCAAGGGCTTTTGATTTCACCCAGCAGAACTTTTTCATTTTCTTCTACTTAATATGGTAGGTGTCACACCCATTTTACAAAGTTTTTTCTAAAGTCATATTTTGCGTCAATAAACCAATCCAATTACCATGTTTCTCCCTTTTTTCGTATTTGGTATAGATTTGTGGAATTTTTTAATTTTTCGTAATTTTCGATATCGAAAAGCTGGGCGTGGTCATAGTCGGATTTCCGCCATTTTTTATACTAAGATAAAATGAGTTTAAATAAGTACGTGAACTAAGTTAAGTAACGATATATCGATTTTTGCTCAAGCTATTGTTATAATGTTAACGGCCGAGTGGAAGGACAGACGGTCGACTGTATATAAAAACTGGGCGTGGCTTCAACCGATTTCGCCCATTTTCACAGAAAACAGTTATCGTCATAGAGTCTATGCCCCTCCTAAATTTCACAAGGATTGATATATTTTTGTTCGACTTATGGCATTAAAAGTATTCTGCACAAATTAAATGAAGAAGGGCGGAACCAAGCCCATTTAGAAATTTTCTTTTATTTTTGTATTTTGTTGCACCTTGTCATTACTGGAATTGAATGTTGGCATAATTTAATTATATACTGTAAAGATAATCAATTTTTTGTTAAAATTTTACTTTTAAACAATTTTTTAAAAAGTTGGCGTGTTCGTCGTCTGATTTTGCTAATTTTTATTTAACACATACATAGTAATAGTAGTAACGTTCCTGCCAAACTTCATCATATCTTCAACGACTGCCAATTTACAGCTTGCAAAACTTTTAAATTACCTTCTTTTAAAATTGGGCGGTGCCACGCCCATTGCCCAAAATTTTACAAATTTTCTATTCTCCGTCATAAGGTCAACCCACCTACCAAGTTTCATGGCTTTATCGGTCTTTGGTAATGAATTATCGCACTTTTTTAGTTTTTCGAAATTTTCGATATCGAAAAAGTGGGAGTGGTTATAGTTCGACATCGTTCATTTGGAATAGCGAGATGAGTGCCCAGTAACTTACATACCAAATTTCATCAAGATACCTCAAAATTTACTCAAGTTATCGCGTTAACGGACACAGGGACGGATGGACATGGCTCAATCAAAAATTTTTCGATACTGATGATTTTGATATATGGAAGATTATATCTATCTCGATTCCTTTATACCTGTACAACCAACCGTTATCCAAGCAAAGTTAATATACCCTGTGTGCAAAGCACGCTGAGTATAAATATAAAACGCAAGAAGGATTTGGCTGAAAGAAAGGACGAACTACTAACAGTTAAGTCGAAAAAAAGTAAGACTGAAACTGCCTAAGAACTGAAGAAGACAAAGAAAAGACCACCAATAAATGCAACAAAAATAAAAAATTTAAGCAAAATAAAGAAAATGATAATTATTTAAAAGTAAACCAAGGCCGAGCACCATTAAAAAGACAAACTATGTACAGTTCAAACAGCGAAGATGAAGACAATGCAGCAAGTAGAGATAACTGCATTGAATCTTTTGAAAACTATATAACTATATAAGTACGTAGTCGCACTCCGACTGGATTCAATATATAATGTGTCAGAACTGGCTACATGAAACCGGTACACTTTTCAAAAACTATTGCACAAGATGTGGAAAATTAAAAGCACTATCAGGCTGAAGTTCAATTAAATTGGATAAAATAATGATTTTATTTAATTTTATTTTTAGTTTAATATAGAAATGTATATGCAATGTGCATGTTGACACTTAAAATGAATTTTAATTTTTTTTGTTGAACAAACGCTTGTAACATTTAATTTATTAAAAAAATATAACTATATTTTTTTTAGAATTTATTGTTTAGTTAAGCAAAAGCTTTTAACTATGCCCATAAGTGTGATATTAGAATACTATTCTAATGATAACAATTAAAAGATTAAAAAAAAAAAACACAAAAGTTTTTCTTTATTATGGTTTTGCAGTAGGAGTAGAACTATCTTGCATTTGGTTTGGTTTTTTTGGTTACATGGTATAAAGGGCATCTATCCTGCATTGGAGATCTATCCCTCTCAATATTTTCAAGGCGGGGCAACTATCCATACAGGTGGGCATCTCTCCCCAAAAAAAGGGTTTCACGAAAACAAATTTTTTCAAAAGCTGTGTATTATAAGATAAAAAATAATAATAACAATTCAAGTTAAATGATTGAACTAGCTACATTAATAAATATTAAAAAAAAAATAAATGTAAGGCGCGATAACCTCCGAAGAGATCTAAGGCAGAGCTTCTCTTCCAATTTGCGTCGTGCTCCTCTTGATTTTCCCTACAAATTGGCCGGACGGGACCTACATGTTTTATGCCGAATCCGATCGGCATCTGCAAGGCAGATGAGTTTTCACTGAGAGCTTTTCATGACAGAAATACACTCGGAGCGCTTGCCAGACACTACCGAGGGGCGACCCCGCTTAGAAATATTTTCTTAAATATTATTCCTATAAAATAAATTTTTTTAAAATTAGGCGGCTTTACCAAAAATTGGTGCATCTATCCCGGTTTTACCCTATGGAGAATTTTTTTTAGCGTATTAAATTATATATAGTATGGTGGTAATGTACGGCATATGCAATACGGAAATAAAAATATGTAAGAAAATACAAAATTTAATAAAAATAAAATGAAATAAAATAAAAAAATAGAAATTCATGAAATTAAAAAAATTTAAATTAAAATATGTAAAACACAAAATTTTACGAAAAAAAAAATAAATAAGAAATTAAAATTTATTTGCAAATATATAATAGCTGAAACAAAGTTAATTTAAAAGAAAATATGTCACACAAAACACAAAGTTCAATAAAATTTCAAATATGAATAATATGCATGACTTTATATTTTATGAAGTAGCAAATGTCCCCGAATATTTTTGCACATTGGGTTTTTTTGGTACAAAAGTATTCAGGCAAGTCGCAGCTGCGAGCACGGTTGTCACTTTGGTCCATTTGGACCAAAAATGATCCTTTCCAACCCTATTTGGTCCGCTGTTCCTTTTTCAATTCTGGTCCTTTTTAGGCTGTAACCAGATTTTGGTACTCTCTTTTTTTCACTGAGGTAAATATTCAGCAATCCACACGAAATTTTCCACACCTTCATTAACACTCATATAATTCTCAATTTACCTCAATGGATTTCTTACGAAAAAACTGCTGTCATTAAGATGTAGCAGATAAATGGCGATTCACCTAGCAGACAGTTCAGAAAAGTGTTGGATCTTGAAGCAAACCAATTTTTGTTAATTGTTAATGAAACAAGCGGCCAATCAGAAAATCTTGTTTTGTTGGCCAGATATTTCGATGCGTTATCAAACACTTTTCGTGATAGATTTATGTCACGTTGAGCTTAAAGTTGTAGCAAGTGCACCTCAAAGAAATTTGAAGGAGTTTTCCGCTGATGAAGCCATTCTTGAATTGAAATCTAAATCAAAGCATGAAACGAATTTAATATATATAGCATACGGATAGGTATTAAGAGTTTGTGAAACAATATATCGACATGCCAAACAAAAAGTGACCTTTAAAAAATTTGTACAAAGAAATGATATGTAAAAATTTTGAAAGTGTTATTTTCTTTTGGGATGTCGATATTTAAACTTTTCTCATACAACCCAAGACAAATTGATTATTTTAAGGAAGTCCTAGACAATTGTGGAAAGTGTCTTCTTGCGGAAGCCGCACAGTGCGATACGGCTATATTTTCTATCTTTGTGTCTGGAAGTTAATAGCGTTTTTGCTATACTCCTGTCATATCCAATATCACTTTCAGCATTAAAAGTTTATATATATTTCCAGCCTGCACTAAAGAGTTCAATCAATAAGAGTTTGTTTGTCGATATTATACCAACAGTATGAAACACATTTTGAGTAGCTTTAGGTACAATGATTATATCCACATATTGGATATTTAAAATATGTCTGTGTATATCATCATCACTATCACTACATAGTAAAAAACAAAGTCGCTTTCTCTGTCCATATGTTGAATGCTTAAATCTTTAAAACCACGCAACGGATTTTGATGCGGTTTTTTAAATGGATAGAGTGATTGAAGAGGAAGGTTTATGTGTATAATAACGTCCATCAAATAGTGAATAAATGCTGTTATTCTTGAAGTTTCTAATGTAATGTCGTAATAATCACATTTTTCCGCTAAAGAAAGTGGTGTTAGTTACACTATTTATAACGCAAGAACGGATGAACCGATTCGGCTTAAAATTGGTGGAGATGGACATAGGATATCCCTTTCTGGCTAGGATCTTGTGATCAAAACGTGGACTTGTGTAATCCTGGGATGTGTTTGTACAAAATGGCTATAAAGTGGAAGCTATTTATGAGTACTTTGCTACGGGGTATTTTTCGTACCCCTGGGTGACTAGGGTCTCGAGATATAGGCCAAAACGTGGGCCCGTGTGCGCCTAGACAGTGTTTATACAATATGGCTTCTTTCATAAGCCTGGTAAAGAATTGATCTGGGTCAATCTTCGCGTCAACAATTTGATTATCATTATTTATTTCACTAAAAATTTTCTTTCCTTTTTTGAAATATAATTTCGGAAGATCGAAAACGAGCTGGACTAGTCTTTTTACTTCACATTTATTAAGCGCTTCATATACTATAGAGTTCTCTTTGTGACTGTTCTGCTCTTCATTTTTATACTCAGTTGAGCAGAGCTCACAGAGTATATTAACTTTGATTGGATAACGGTTGGTTGTACAGGTATAAAGGAATCGAGATAGATATAGACTTCCATATATCAAAATCATCAGTATCGAAAAAAATTCGATTGAGCCATGTCCGTCCGTCCGTCCGTCTGTCCGTTAACACGATAATTTGAGTAAATTTTGAGGTATCTTGATGAAATTTGGTATGTAGGTTCCTGGGCACTCATCTCAGATCGCTATTTAAAACGAACGATATCGGACAATAACCACGCCCACTTTTTCGATATCGAAAATTTCGAAAAATCGAAAAAGTGCGATAATTCATTACCAAATATGGATTAAGCGACGAAGCTTGGTAGGTGAGTTGAACTTATGACGCAGAATAGAAAACTATTAAAATCTTGGACAATGGGCGTGGCACCGCCCACTTTTGGAGAACGACCACGCCCACTTTTAAAAAATTTTTTTTTTAAATCCAAATTTTAAAATAAAAGTTAATATATTTACAGTATATAAGTAAATTATATCAACATTCAACTCCAGTAATGATATGGTGCAACAAAATACAAAAATAAAAGAAAATTTCACAATGGGGGTGGCTCCGCCCTTTTTCATTTAATTTGTCTAGAATACTTTTAATGCCATAAGTCGAACAAAAATTTACCAATCCTTGTGAAATTTGGTAGAGGCTTAGATTCTAGGACGATAACTGTTTTCTGTGAAAAAGGGCGAAATCGGTTGAAGCCACGCCCAGTTTGTATACACAGTCGACCGTCTGTCCTTCCGCTAGAACTAAGGCCCACTCCTTTTTAAAACACTCATTAACACCTTTCATGTGATACCCATATCGTACAAACAAATTCTAGAGTCACCCCTGGTCCACGTTTATGGCGATATCTCGAAAAAGTATCCACCTATAGAACTAAGGCCCACTCCCTTTTAAAATACTTATTAACACCTTTCATTTGATACCCATATAGTACAAACCAATTCTAGAGTCTCCCCTGGTCCACGTTTATGGCGATATCTCGAAAAGGCGTCCACATATAGAACTAAGGCCCACTCCTTTTTAAAACACTCATTAACACCTTTCATGTGATACCCATATCGTACAAACAAATTCTAGAGTCACCCCTGGTCCACGTTTATGGCGATATCTCGAAAAAGCATTCACCTATAGAACTGAGGCCCACTCCCTTTTAAAATACTAATTAACACCTTTCATTTGATACCCATATAGTAAAAACAAATTCTAGAGTCTCCCCTGGTCCACGTTTATGGCGATATCTCGAAAAGGCGTCCACACATAGAACTAAGGCCCACTCCTTTTTAAAATACTCATTAACACCTTTCATTTGATACCCATATCGTACAAACAAATTCTAGAGTCGCCCCTGGTCCACCTTTATGGCGACATTTGGAAAAGGTGTCCAACTATAGAACTAAGGCCCACGCCCTTTTAAAATACTCATTAACACCTTTCATTTGATACCCATATCGTACAAACAAATTCTAGAGTCATCCCTGGTCCACCTTTATGGCGATATTTTGAAAAGGCGTCCACCTATAGAACTAAGGCCCACGCCATTTTAAAATACTCATTAACACCTTTCATTTGATACCCATATAGTACAAACAAATTCTGGAGTCCCCCCTGGTTCACGTTTATGGCGATATCTCGAAAAGGCGTCCACATATAGAACTAAGGTCCACTCCCTTTTAAAATACTCATTAACACCTTTCATTTGATACCCATATAGCACAAACAAATTCTAGAGTCTCCCCTGGTCCACGTTTATGGCGATATCTCGAAAAAGTATCCACCTATAGAACTAAGGCCCACTCCCTTTTAAAATACTCATTAACACCTTTCATTTGATACCCATATAGTACAAACAAATTCTAGAGTCTCCCCTGGTCCACGTTTATGGCGATATCTCGAAAAGGCGTCCACATATAGAACTAAGGCCCACTCCTTTTTAAAACACTCATTAACACCTTTCATGTGATACCCATATCGTACAAACAAATTCTAGAGTCACCCCTGGTCCACGTTTATGGCGATATCTCGAAAAAGCATTCACCTATAGAACTAAGGCCCACTCCCTTTTAAAATACTCATTAACACCTTTCATTTGATACCCATATAGTACAAACAAATTCTGGAGTCCCCCCTGGTTCACGTTTATGGCGATATCTCGAAAAGGCGTCCACATATAGAACTAAGGTCCACTCCTTTTTAAAATACTCATTAACACCTTTTATTTGATACCCATGTCGTACAAACAAATTCTAGAGTCACCCCTGGTCCACGTTTATGGCGATATCTCGAAAAGGCATCCACCTATAGAACTAAGGCCCACTCCCTTTTAAAATACTCATTAACACCTTTCATTTGATACCCATATAGTACAAACAAATTCTGGAGTCACCCCTGGTCCACGTTTATGGCGATATCTCGAAAAGGCGTCCACATATAGAACTAAGGTCCACTCCTTTTTAAAATACTCATTAACACCTTTTATTTGATACCCATATAGTACAAACAAATTCTGGAGTCACCCCTGGTCCACGTTTATGGCGATATCTCGAAAAGGCGTCCACACATAGAACTAAGGCCCACGCCATTTTAAAATACTCATTAACACCTTTCATTTGATACCCATATAGTACAAACAAATTCTGGAGTCCCCCCTGGTTCACGTTTATGGCGATATCTCGAAAAGGCGTCCACAAATAGAACTAAGGTCCACTCCTTTTTAAAATACTCATTAACACCTTTCATTTGATACCAATATCGTACAAACGCATTCTAGAGTCAACCCTGATCCACCTTTATGGCTATATCCCTAAATGGCGTCCACCTATAGAACTATGGCCCACTCCCTCATAAAATACTCTTTAACACCTTTCATTTGATACCCATATTGTACAAACAAATTCTAGAGTCAAACCTGATCCACCTTTATGGCGATATCCCTAAATGGCGTCCACCTATAGAACTATGGCCCACTCCTTCATAAAATACTCTTTAATGCCTTTCATTTGATACACATGTCATACAAACACATTCCAGGGTTTCCCTCGGTTCATTTTCCTACATGGTTATTTTCCCTTATGTTGTCACCATAGCTCTCAACTGAGTATGTAATGTTCGGTTACACCCGAACTTAACCTTCCTTACTTGTTTTTCTTTAATATTGGCTTTATTTTGAGCTGTATCTTCAATTATTACATAGTCCTCTAAATTTTCTGTTTTGATGTCATAATCTTGAATGATTGCATATTTATCTGTTGTATTTATTATTCTTACTAAAGCCTGCTTTGAGTTTACTATAGTGTCGGCTACAAAAATGCCATCAGTTAATTCCTGATGAGGTACTAATAATTCCTTATTGTAACTATTGATATGAACCTGTCTAATTACTTCGGCTCTTGCGGGTATTGTAATGCTAGTGATTGTTGGTTTATGTGTCATTTGTATAACTAGGCATATCTTGCGGGTGATCATATGATCGTAGTATTAAGCTGTCCCCATTTTTATTATAATCTAAAATGCAATTATATTTTTTATTGAAGTCGAGTCCCAAAATTTCATCACATGGGATTGGGAAATGGTCTTCTACTATGTGAAATTTGTGTCCTATTAAAATACTATCATCTGTTAGATCTGCTTTTACTGTTCCAAGTGTGCTTGTTATACCTCGACCAATACCTTTTAAATCTGTGATCTGTGAGTTATTTATTGTGACATTACTGTCAATTTGACCCTTCTTTATAATTGAGATATCCGCTCCTGTATCTATCAGGAACGTTGAAGTTGACTTATTTAGAGTAGTATTGTAAGATATGTAGCTGTTCAGATGCAAGTTGAATGTACATACTTTAGTACCTTTGGAGTTCTCTGTTTGAGTGGAGTTTCCTGGTTTTCCTGTTGGTTTATATTACGGAGATTGCTCGTGTTACTCTGATTAGATGATCTTGACTGACCTCCAAAATTGCGTCTTTGGAAATTATTATTTTGTCTATTACTGTTACTATTATTATACCTGTTAGAATTACTATAATATCTTCGGTTTTTGTTACCTTGATAATTATTATTTTGGTAGCTTCTTCGCAAGTTACCTCGGTAATTACCTTGTGAGCGTGTCAGGCGTAACACTGTATTTGAGTTACCCGTGACTTCAGTACAGCTATTCGTAAATTTTAAAATAGCCTCGTTCATAGATGTGAACGTTCCTGCTTGCATTATCAGTTTAACTCTTTCGTTAGCCGAGTTCTTACACATAGCCTTTACAGCTGATTGTGTGGTATATTTGGTTGCCACATCAGGTGCAAGACCATCTGATATGTAAGCACCCTCTAACGATTTTGTTAATTTTCGGCAGTGTACTGGTTAGCTGTTTTACTGCGCTGTTGGACGTTTAAGAGTTTTGTCGTCAAAACTTCTACAGAATCACCTTTAATTGCTGAACTCAACTTTTGCTTTATTGCTGGTATTGAATTTTCAGTGCTCAAAAGGTTTCTAGCTGTTCCCTTGAGCTTAGTTTTTATCATGGAGACTGCTATGGTCTCATGAGTATTCTTAATTTGTTCTAGGATATCTAGTGCGTCTAAGAAACCATGTAAGTTTTCAGGCTTACCCTTGAACTCAGGCAGAACTGACGAAGCCGTTTTTAAAAATTCTACTGTGGTTTGTGCCATTTTGTCTTTTCTTGTTTGGTAGTTTGGTGTCTGTATTAAAATTTCTTTTTGTTCCTGCTTTTGTTCCTCTTTTTGTTCTACTTCTGGTTCCTCTTCTAAATCGGAGGCTAACTCCAGCAGGAATATGCTAAAGTCTATTTCTCTTTATTTTTTGAATCTCGTTGGTACTATGAATTCTATATCATATCTTGCCAGTGAGGACACCAATTTGTCTCTAACGCTGGTAACAATTTGACTGTTGTATCGTTTTTCCTATTTTGTTAAATGCTTCAACTATTATTTTGAGATGTTTTACTACTGTTTCTGCCTTTACTTTTGTCTTTTTATTAATACATTTTTAAGATTTTTCTCCTATCGTTTTTTCTTCTATGAGTAGTTTAACGATATCTTCCCATTTGCCCATTGGGGATGGTAGATAAAAAAGTTTATTAAGCCTTATCTAAACCGTCGGCGCGGCTGGCATATCTTTTTTTTTAGGAATTTGTTATGGGTTGAGTAGAGCTTTAGAAACAAACTAATGCAACTAACTACACAGATGATTAGAAGCATGACCTTAATAGTATCTAGTGCCTCAGTATGGTCTACTACTTGGACGGAGTTTACAACGTTTGCCGTTGGTTTTTCTATTTTTGATTCTTGGCCTCCCTTCGTGAAAAAAATTTTTTTTTTCTTTTATAAATTTTTTGTCATTATATTAATCTGTTCTTCCTAAAAAATTTGACTTCCAACCTATATAACTCTTCAGGTGTTGTTGCTGTTGTGTTCCTTACATTCCATATTATTAGTTCCCTATGCATATCAATAAGTTTCCAATATTTTTTCAACCATACTAGAGTTTTTTCCTCATCTTCAATTTCAATTTCATTTTTAAGGTCCTCAAGTGGGCCTTTTACATCAGTTTTAATCTTCCTAATTATTTCCATAATTTAAAATCGATAGTTTTACAAAATTTATATATATACTTTTTTTCGACACCCTGATGTTTATATTACTGGTCATGGTTTTTTATGTCCTCTTTTCCTATTATTTCATGCTTATTTTTGTTTATATTCCTTAACTTCTTTATTTCCTTCTGTAATTTAATTTTTTCTTCCCTACTTGTACTCAAGTTTATGTTTTCGTATAGCTTTGCTATGGATCTCCTACCGTTGGCCTGTTTTCCTCCTCTTTTTCTTTTCAATTTGACCGGCTTTGGGACTTTAGGTTCCTCAATTTTTTTAATCCTATTTCTCTTCCTATAATCCTCGATTGTTAGTGGCTTAGGGCCTTGCTTAACTTCCTCGGGTGTTTCGTTTTTACCTCGTTGCAAATTTAAACTTAATATAACTAATTTATTAAAAATTTGGTCTAATTGACTTTGATTTTGTATGTCCTCTTCTGGGAACATAATTCAATAATTAGGAAAAAAAATATTTTTGCAGCAAAAATATAATTTTTGCTTGTCAATAGGCAGCCGTTAGTTTGCCGGAATATTGTTATTGTTACCTACTTAAAAATAATTATTATTGTTATTTATTATAATAGATATTTGCTGCTTTTGTTGAATTTTGTCCTCTTTATTTTTTGCTGTGTATTTTTCAAACCGGCTTTCTTTAATTTCTTCTCAATTATCTGGCAAATATTATTCCACTTCGCTTGCTGCGTCTCCACTTGGTAAAATGTTTGGCAATTTGGGGCACCGCCTAGCACTCTCGATATCTTGTTGCTGTTGTGAGATTTGTTGCCTTTGTAGTATTGTTACCTTTTTCTGCAGGGTATTCGTGGAATCGGCTTTGTTAATTTCTTCCCAATTATCTAGTAAATATTATATTCCACTTCGCTTGCCGCAACTGCACTCGGTAAAATGTTTGGCAATTTGGAGCTCCGCTTAGCACTGTCGATTTTTTGTTGCTGTTGTATGATTTGTTGCCTTTGTTGTATTTTTACCTTTTTCTACAGTGTATTCTTCGAATCGGCTTTGCTAATTTCTCTCCAATTAAAATCATTGGTTCGGTTAAAAAAACTATTATGTTTGTGTAGTATGTGTATATATATATAGAGCTTAGGCTGAATAATCAGCCAGTATTATCCTTGACAATGAACTTAGGCTGAATAATCAGCCAGCAGAATCATAGGCAGGATCGCCATATAAAAGGTGAAAAATTAATAGAGTGTTTGTGAGGTGTAAGTGTGAATGAATGAATGAATCTTTGTTCAAATATTGTTAGCTTATTTATACAAAATTATTGTAAACATATTCTTACATACATATTTACTTTAATTATACATACTTACATACCTACGTACAAATCGACACAAATATGTACCTACATGTTTGTATTGAGTTGTGACGTCTGTGTGAAAGGCAGTGTCAGCAAATTTGCCTAAATGCAAATTTGGTTTAGTCGCGCGGTGCACACACATCTGTATTAAATCGTGTGAATCGCGCTGTCAGCAACAATTAGTAAATGCCTCGTTTTGTGTTGACTAAAATTTAGATTCATTTTATTAGAGGGTAGCACATTAACTGGTTTACTCATTTGGTATTGAAATTGTTGGCTGTTTACACTACAGGCCTTAGTTCTATAGGTGGACGCCTTTTTGAAATATAGCCAGGACCAGGGATGACTGTAGAATGTGTTTGTGCGATATGGGTATCAAATGAAATGTGTCAATTATTATTTTAAAAAGGAGCGGGCCATAGTTCTATAGGTGAATGCCTTTTCGAGATATCGCCTTTAAGGTGGACCAGGGGTGACTCTAGAATGTGTTTGTACGATATAGTTATCAAATGAAAGGTGTTAGTGAGTATTTTAAAAGGGACGGGGCCTTAGTTCTATAGGTGGACGCCTTTTCCAGATATCGCCATAAAGGTGGACCAGGGATTGCTCTAGAATGTGTTTGTACGATATGGGAATCAAATGAAAGGTGTTAATGAGTATTTTAAAAGGGAGTTGACCTCAGTTGTATGGCTGGACGCCTTTTCGAGATATCGCCATAGAGGTGTACCAGGGGTGACTCTAGAATTTGCTTGTACGATATGGGTATCAAATGAAAGGTGCTAATTATTATTTTAAAAGGGAGTGGGCCATAGTTCTATAGGTGGACGCCCTTTCGAGATATCGCCATTAAGGTGGACCAGGGGTGACTCTAGAATGTGTTTGTACGATATGGGTATGAAATGAATAATCGTAATGAGTATTTTAAAAGGGAGTTTACCTTAGTTCAATAGGTGGACGCCTTTTCCAGATATCGCCATAAAGGTGGACCAGGGGTGACTCTAGAATGTGTTTGTACGATATGGGAATCAAATGAAAGGTGTTAATGAGTATTTTAAAAGGGAGTGGGCCTTAGTTCTATGTGTGGACGCCTTTTCGAGATATCGCCATAAACGTGGACCAGGGGTGACTAGAATTTGTTTGTACTATATGGGTATCAAATGAAAGGTGTTAATGAGTATTTTAAAAGGGAGTGGGCCTTAGTTCTATAGGTGGACGCCTTTTCGGAATATCGTTATAAAAAAGGACCAGAGTTGATTCTAGAATGCGATTGTACAATAAGGGTATCAAACGAAAGGTGTTAATAAGTGTTTTAAAAGGGAGTGGGCCTTATTTCTATAGGCGGACGCCTTTTCGGAATATCGTTATAAAACTGGACCAGGGGTGACTCTAGAATGCGTTTGTACAATATGGGTATCAAATGAAAGGTGTTAATGAGTATTTTAAAAGGGCGTGGGCCTTAGTTCTATGGGTGGACACCCTTTCCAAATATCGCCATAAATGTGGACCAGGGATGACTCTAGAATTTGTTTGTATGATATGGGTATCAAATGAAAGGTGTTAATGAGTATTTTAAAAGGGCGTGGGCCTTAGTTCTATAGGTGGACACCTTTTCCAAATATCGCCATAAAGGTGGACCAGGGGCGATTCTAGAATTTGTTTGTACGATATGGGTATCAAATGAAAGGTGTTAATGAGTATTTTAAAAAGGAGTGGGCCTTAGTTCTATGTGTAAACGCCTTTTCGAGATATCGCCATAAACGTGGACCAGGTGAGACTCTAGAATTAGTTTGTACTATATGGGTATCAAATGAAAGGTGTTAATGAGTATTTTAAAAGGGAGTGGGCCTTAGTTCTATAGGTGGATGCGTTTTCGAGATATCGCCATTAACGTGGACCAGGGGTGACTCTAGAATTTGTTTGTACGATATTGGTATCAAATGAAAGGTGTTAATGAGTGTTTTAAAAAGGAGTGGGCCTTAGTTCTATATGTGGACGCCTTTTCGAAATATCGCCATAAAAGTGGTCCAGGGGTGACTCTAGAATTTTTTTGTACGATATGTGTATCAAATGAAAGGTGTTAATGAGTATTTTAAAAAGGAGTGGGCCTTAGTTCTATATGTGGACGCCTTTTCGAGATATCGCCATAAACGTGGACCAGGGGTGACTCTAGAATTTGTTTGTACTATATGGGTATCAAATGAAAAGTGTTAATGAGTATTTTAAAAGGGCGTGGACCTTAGTTCTATAGGTGGACGCCTTTTCGAAATATCGCCATAAAGGTGGACCCGGGATGACTCTAGAATTTGTTTGTACGATATGGGTATCAAATGAAAGGTGTTAATGAGTATTTTAAAAGGGAGTGGGTCTTAGTTCTATAGGTGGATGCCTTTTCGAGATATCGCCATAAACGTGGATCAGGGGTGACTCTAGAATTTGTTTGTACGATATGGGTATCAAATGAAAGGTGTTAATGAGTATTTTAAAAAGGAGTGGGCCTTAGTTCTATATGTGGACGCCTTTTCGAGATATCGCCATAAACGTGGACCAGGGGTGACTCTAGAATTTGTTTGTACTATATGGGTATCAAATGAAAGGTGTTAATGAGTATTTTAAAAGGGCGTGGGCCTTAGTTCTATAGGTGGACGCCTTTTCGAAATATCGTCATAAAGGTGGACCAGGGATGACTCTAGAATTTGTTTGTACGATATAGGTATCAAATGAAAGGTGTTAATGAGTATTTTAAAAAGGAGTGGGCCTTAGTTCTATGTGTGGACGCCTTTTCGAGATATCGCCATAAACGTGGACCAGGGGTGACTCCAGAATGTGTTTGTACGATATTGGTATCAAATTAAAGGTATTAATGAGGGTTTTAAAAGGAAGTGGCCTTTAGTTGTATATGTGAAGGCGTTTTCGAGATATCGACCAAACTGTGGACCAGGGTGATCCAGAACATCATCTGTCGGGTACTGCTAATTTATTTATATATGTAATACCACGAACAATATTCCTTCCAAGATTCCAAGGGCTTTTTAATTCCGCCCTGAACAACTTTTTCATTTTCTTCTACTTAATATGGTAGGTGTCACACCCATTTTACCAAGTTTTTTTCTAAAGTTATATTTTGCGTCAATAGACCAATACAATTACCATGTTTCATCCCTTTTTTCGTATTTGGTATATAATTATGGCATTTTTTCATTTTTCGTAATTTTCGATATCGAAAAAGTGTGCGTGGTCATAGTTGGATTTCGGCCATTGTTTACACCAATACAAAGTGAGTTCAGATAATTACGTGAACTGAGTTTAGTAAAGATATATCGATTTTTGCTCAAGTTATCATGTTAACGGTCGAGCGGAAGGACAGACGGTCGACTGTGTATAAAAACTGGGCGTGGCTTCAACCGATTTCTCCCTTTTTCACAGAAAACAGTTATCGTTCTAGAATCTAAGCCTCTACCAAATTTCACAAGGATTGCTAAATTTTTGTTCGACTTATGGCATTAAAAGTATCCTAGACAAATTAAATGAAAAAGGGCGGAGCCACCACCATTGTTAAATTTTCTTTTATTTTTGTATTTTGTTGCACCATATCATTACTGTAGTTGAATGTTGATATAATTTACTTATATACTGTAAATATATTAACTTTTATTTTAAAATTTGGATTTAAAAAAAAAAAATTTTTAAAAGTGGGCGTGGTCGTTCTCCAAAAGTGGGCGGTGCCACGCCCATTGTCCAAGATTTTAATAGTTTTCTATTCTGCGTCATAAGTTCAACTCACCTACCAAGTTTCATCGCTTAATCCATATTTGGTAATGAATTATCGCACTTTTTCGATTTTTCAAAATTTTCGATATCGAAAAAGTGGGCGTGGTTATTGTCCGATATCGTTCGTTTTAAATAGCGATCTGAGATGAGTGCCCAGGAACCTACATACCAAATTTCATCAAGATACCTCAAAATTTACTCAAATTATCGTGTTAACGGACAGACGGACGGACGGACGGACATGGCTCAATCGAATTTTTTTCGATACTGATGATTTTGATATATGGAAGTCTATATCTATCTCGATTCCTTTATACCTGTACAACCAACCGTTATCCAATCAAAGTTAATATACTCTGTGAGCTCTGCTCAACTGAGTATAAAAATGAAGAGCAGAACAGTCACAAAGAGAACTCTATAGTATATGAAGCGCTTAATAAATGTGAAGTAAAAAGACTAGTCCAGCTCGTTTTCGATCTTCCGAAATTATATTTCAAAAAAGGAAAGAAAATTTTTAGTGAAATAAATAATGATAATCAAATTGTTGAGGCGAAGATTGACCCAGATCAATTCTTTACCAGGCTTATGAAAGAAGCCATATTGTATAAACACTGTCTAGGCGCACACGGGCCCACGTTTTGGCCTATATCTCGAGACCCTAGTCACCCAGGGGTACGAAAAATACCCCGTAGAAAAGTACTCATAAATAGCTTCCACCTTATAGCGATTTTGTACAAACACATCCCAGGATTACACAGGTACACGTTTTGATCACAAGATCCTAGCCAGAAAGGGATATCCTATGTCCATCTCCACCAATTTTAAGCCGAATCGGTTCATCCGTTCTTGCGTTATAAATAGTGTAACTAACACCACATTCTTTAGCGGAAAAAATGTGATTATTTACGACATTACATTAGAAACTTCAAGAATAACAGTATTTATTCACTATTTGATGGACGTTATTATACACATAAACCTTCCTCTTCAATCACTCTATCCATTTAAAAAACCGCATCAAAATCCGTTGCGTGGTTTTAAAGATTTAAGCATTCAACATATGGACAGAGAAAGCGACTTTGTATATACTATGTAGTGATAGTGATGATGATATACGCAGACATATTTTAAATATCCAATATGTGGATATAATCATTGTACCTAAAGTTACTCAAAATGTGTTTCATACTCTTGGTATAATATCGACAAACAAACTTTTATTGGTTGACCTCTTTAGTGCAGGCTGGAAATATATATAAACTTTTAATGATGAAAGTGATATTGGATATGACAGGAGTATAGCAAAAACGCTATTAACTTTCAGACACAAAGATAGAAAATATAGCCGTATCGCACTGTGCGGCTTCCGCAAGAAGACACTTTCCACAATTGTCTAGGACTTCCTTAAAATAATCAATTTGTCTTGGGTTGTATGAGAAAAATTTAAATATCGACATCCCAAAAGAAAATAACACTTTCAAAATTTTTACATAGCATTTCTTTGTACAAATTTTTTAAGGGTCACTTTTTGTTTGGCATGTCGATATAGTCACATACCGACACATCCTCTACCAATAATTATCATTAGTCACATACTGACACACCCTCTACTAATAACTGTCATGCTCTTCTTACTTATACCATTTCCTCTTACACCTTTCCTTCGCTTTCCATATCCGCTCACTTATTAGCTATATTTCCGTAAACAACTTCCAATAAATAAATCTCTTTCTCTTTATTCGCAATTAACAACAACATTACATATTACAGTTACTATTATTAGTTTTAAGCTCATTTTTGTGAACTTAGTTATAAGCATTGCAGAATTTTGGAGATCATTAATAAAGTTTCATTCGAAAAGAACGGACTTCTTATTGGCGCAGTCGCACGCGAACTAAATACGCAAAATCCCACTACGTAAAAAAGTTAAAATTTTTACTAAAAGCAGTTAACACGTCTCAAAATACGGAGTGTTTTTGAAATAAAGAAAAAGAAGCAGAAACTTGTTTCATAAAAAGTTAAAATTGCGAAAAAAAAACCAAAAAAAAAAAAAATCGTTTATTAATACGTACATACGTACCTAAAATCAAACGAATAAAAACTGTAATAAGAAAGTTTGGAAAAGTTCCAAAGACATGTGAATTCGTTAATATAAATATTTAAGATATTGGCTTATACCTAGACATTTTTTGAAAAGTGTATTTTTTAAAAAAAATTAGACTGCCTATATATGTACATATGCATAAAACTGTACATGTGAAGAGAAAAAAACCGTAAACGTGAAAAAAAAAAACTGTAAACAGAAAAATCGAAGCAGAAACGATTGAGAAAATAATAAATCAGTTAAGGGTCATTTCAAAGACATTTGAAACCAAAACGCATACGAATGAGAAAAAAATTACCAAGAGAAACAGCTTCCGTTTCTACACAATCAAATTTACATATAAGCACAGTAAAAACTGATAGACACAACAACAACTTCCGTTCCAACAGAAGCAATTCAGCAAGAAAGTGTAGTGAGTACTTAGAGCAGCCACTTCCGTTAAGCATAAGCGATCCAGTGAGAGAGTGAAGCGATCTTTAAGAGCAACATCAAGAACTTCCGTTCCAACGCAAGTAAACAAACGTTAAAGTAAAGTGAGTATTGAGAGCAGCAGCGACAACTTTGTTTCCAACTCAATACACCAAAAATCTCAGTCACTAGTACGAGCGACAACATACGTATATACAACAACAGAATCTACATAAATCAATGTATATATACATATAAAAAAAAAAACAAAAAAAAAAAAACACTTTTAAGTATTAACATTCAGTTTAGTGAAACAAGACAAAATTAAAAATGGAAAATTTTGATGTTAGTGCCAAATTTAAGCTTATTTCAACTAATCTTAATAGTGTTCCACCGTATGATGGGAATGAAAACGCCTTGCTAGGGTTTGTAGAGCGAATAGATTTGATGATACCAACTTTAGAATCTTTTCCGGATGATTTACAAGTTTTACTTATAGGAAATATAAAAGATAAAATCGTTGGTAACGCTAGACGGTCATTGTTAATTAATGGCAATCCTCATACTTGGGAGCTAGTCAGGAAAGTTCTAGTAGATAATCACGGAGAGAAAAACTCTGTTGATGAAATTATTGATAAAATTAGGTCTTGCCGATGCGAATCAACAATAGAACATTTTTATAATCAACTTAATACATTATTATGTCGTTTAAATAATGCCTTGCAACTCAGTAATACTAAGATTGCTGGTATTAATTATGAAAGTAATGGGCGAATTGCTTTGAACTCTTTCAAGCACGGCTTACCAGAGCCAGTCAAAAGTATTATAGTTAGTCGAAATCCCAAAGATTTTAAAAGTGCTTACGATATTATAAAATCTAATGGGTACTTAAAATATAATGATCGGCATAGTTTTTTTAATAATAATAATAGTAGATACAAACAACAAAATAGAACAAACAGATTTTCGAGCGAGTTGTACAATACAAATAACAGTAACGTACAAAATAATATGAATAACAAAAACGACTTACAATTCAACAACAATGTTAGCAGAGGTCATTATTACAATAATCATAATGATGCCCGTTTTCAACAACAATTAGGACAGCATAGTAGGAATGGCTTGCCTCCAAATGCTTCAGTACAGTCGAGGTTATATTCTAATAGCAGTGGTCAAACAAATCGATCACAAAATCCATATCGTGAAAGTTCTTTTATTCCGAATACTATTAAAACGCAATTTAATGGAGATCCTGGGCAGGCAACAGTCGAACCAATGGAATTGGGTGTTAATGAAAATAATCAGGATTTTCAACTAGCCCCACAAGAAAATTACCTTATATAGTTGTACAAACACGTATAAAACCATTTAGATTTATAATAGATACGGGAGCAGAATTTAGCGTAATTAATCCCAAAATATGCAACCCCAAATATGAAATAAAACCCACAGTATTTTCATTGCGTGTTTTAGGAAGAAAAATATTCACAACAAATGAATTTAGAATACCGCTTTTTAAAGAGTTTAATAAAAATCCCTACTTTGTACATTTTGTAGAATACCCTTTTCACTTTTATTTTGACGGTATTATAGGGAATAACATTTTACTTAATCTAAATGTAATAATCGATTATAAAGGTAGGAAAATAATAACAGAAAATGCAACAATACCTATATATTTTAATGAAGATGAAGAAATTTCACTAGAAGATTACACAAAAAATGAAGACTTGCAGATATTTAGTTACGAGGAGGAACTAGAAATAAATCCAGTTGAAAGGTTTCCCAAACATTTAAATTGTAAGGATAGAGAAATTTTGACGACAGTTTTGAATAACTACCAGGATATTTTCTATAAAGAAGGAGAAAACCTACCTTTTACCACCGAAATTCAGCACAGAATACTCACTAAAACTGATACCCCTATATATACCAGACTCTATAGATATCCCGTAGTACATCGCGCGGAGGTAGACCGGCAGATTAAGGAAATGCTAGCCCAAAAAATTATCGTTCCCAGTAATAGTCCATATAATTCCCCTTTGTGGGTTGTACCCAAAAAGGCAGACGCAAGCGGAAAACCTCAATGGCGCGTAGTTATTGATTACCGGAAATTGAACGATCAGACAATTTATGATAAGTTCCCAATTCCAAATATGCAGGACTTATTTGACAAATTGGGAAAATGTAGCTATTTTAGCACTATCGATTTGGCGAAGGGATTTCACCAGATTGAGGTACACCCTAATGATAGAGCCAAGACAGCATTCTCAACAGCAGACGGTCATTATGAGTTCACGAGAATGCCTTTTGGGCTGAAAACGGCACCAGCAACTTTTCAGCGATTAATCAATTATGTTTTAAGGGACCATATAAACAAAATTTGTGTTGTCTACTTAGATGACATACTAATTTTTTCTACAAGCTTTGATGAGCATATTCTTTCTATTAAAAAAATTTTCGATACATTGCGTTCAGCCAATTTAAAAATTCAGTTCAGTAAATGCCAATTCGCTGATTTAACCACAAAATTCTTAGGGCATATTATTTCAAAAGAAGGTATAAAACCAGATCCGTCAAAAGTAAAATGCATAGAAAATATGAAACCCCCAAGGAATGTTAAAGAAATAAAACAATTCCTTGGAATGACAGGATATTACCGCAAATTTATACGGGACTACGCAAAAGTAGCTTACCCTATGGTTCGCCTGTTGAAGAAAAATGCGATTTTAGACTTCCAAAATATTGACTTTTTGAACGCTTTTAATACTTTAAAGAAACTGATAACCAGCGAACCAGTTTTACAGCCCCCTGATTTCAATAAAAAATTCATACTCACGACAGATGCATCCCAATTCGCTATTGGTTGTGTGCTAAGTCAAAATAGTCACCCTATATGTTACGCTTCGCGAACTTTGTCGGATCACGAAATTCGATATGCTACTATAGAGAAAGAAGCTTTAGCTATGGTTTGGTCCGTGAAACATTTACGTACTTATTTATATGGGCGAAAGTTTGTTATACAAACGGATCACAAACCATTGACGTGGTTGCATAACATCAAGGAGCCAAACATGAAACTTCAGAGATGGAAAATTCTTTTAAATGAATATGATTTTGAAGTAACATATATTCGAGGAAAAGATAATGCAGTTGCGGATACCTTAAGTAGATTTTTTGACCAACTTGATGATAATTTAGAATGTAGAGATATATGCAACAACATAGGAGATGGTGAAAATAAAATCGAAAGTCAGGAAGCGGTAGATGATGACTTAATGTCAGTGGATGCAACGGCGCATAGCGCATTAGAAGATAACTTAAAATACATATTTACAACAGAGAGATGCATTAATTGCTATAAAAACCAAATTTATTTGAGCTATGGCCAAGAGGAAAAATTTTACATTAAAATAGTAAACAAGAAGTGTCAAACTCATATTATAGTCACTGAAAATTCCGATTGCAGAAGTGTCTAATAAATAAAGGTGTTATGTGTATTTACTGTGAAAGTACTGAGCTTTTTGTAAAATTTCAGTATTTGTATGTAAATTTCTTTGAAAATAACAACCTTAAGCTTTACAAATCAGTTGTAAAACTTAACGAAATTACAGGCAAAAATGAAATTTTAACAACTATAGAAAACGAGCACCAACGTAACAATCATAGAGGAATACAGGAAGTTTTCCTTGAATTGAAGAATAAATATTTTTATCCAAAGTTATATAAACTGATAACGTACTTAATAAATAATTGCTCAATTTGTCAAATAGCTAAGTTTGATAGAAAGCCAGCCAAAATTCTTTACCAAGTAACAGAGACGCCCACTCATTTTAACGACATTGTACATATAGACATTTGGTTTCCGTATAGGAATACCATGTACCTCACACCTATCGATAAATTTTCAAAATATGCTACCTTTCATAGAATTAATGACAGAAATTGGATAGCAATTTTAGCCGCATTGAAGCAACGAATCCAATTTTTAGGTAAAATGAACAAAATTGTGTTTGACAACGAAAGGTGTATTTTACACAGTGCTGTTCGTTTGTTTTTAAAAGAACAGAACATTGAAACACATACGACAACAGCATACCTAAAAACTGGAAATTCTGACGTAGAGCGACTTCACGGAACTTTGAATGAACATTTACGATTAATGGAAGCCGATATTCAAAACAAAGATCTAGATTTAGACGAAAAGCTTTTTAAAATTTTCATATCTTATAATAATACTATTCACTCGACAACAAGGAAAAGACCCATAGATTTTATAATAAAAAATTTCAGTAAAGAATATATTGATGAACTGAGTAAGCTATATGAAAAAGAAAAAGCCGAAAGAATTCAAAAGTTAAATAAAACTAGAGATCAGGAACCAAAGGAGCTCGTAGATAATATTGTTTGCAGTAGACAAATTGCTAAAAATAAGCCTAAGTATAAAAAACTAACTGAATATAATAAAAATGGTAATTATGTTACTGATAACTCAAATAATCGAAAGCCTAGATATTATAAGACACAACTAAAAAGACGTTACAAATTTCAGGAGTAGTATAAGCATTAGCGTCATTATAAGAGATTATTTCAATTCGTATAATTAAGGTTCAGAGATGTGCTTCTTATTTACGAGGACGCAAATGTCTTAGGGGCGGAGGAGTCACATACCGACACATCCTCTACCAATAATTATCATTAGTCACATACTGACACACCCTCTACTAATAACTGTCATGCTCTTCTTACTTATACCATTTCCTCTTACACCTTTCCTTCGCTTTCCATATCCGCTCACTTATTAGCTATATTTCCGTAAACAACTTCCAATAAATAAATCTCTTTCTCTTTATTCGCAATTAACAACAACATTACATATTACAGTTACTATTATTAGTTTTAAGCTCATTTTTGTGTACTTAGTTATAAGCATTGCAGAAATTTGGAGATCATTAATAAAGTTTCATTCGAAAAGAACGGACTTCTTATTATATATTGTTTCACAAACTCTTAATACCTATCCGTATGCTGTATATATTAAATTCGTTTCATGCTTTGATTTAGATTTCAATTCAAGAATGGCTTCATCAGCGGAAAACTCCTTCAAATTTCTTTGAGGTGCACTTGCTACAACCTTAAGCTCAACGTGACATAAATCTATCACGAAAAGTGTTTGATAACGCATCGAAATATCTAGCCAACAAAACAAGATTTTCTGATTGGCCGCTTGTTTCATTAACAATTAACAAAAATTGGTTTGCTTCAAGATCCAACACTTTTCTGAACTGTCTGCTAGGTGAATCGCCATTTATCTGCTACATCTTAATGACAGCAGTTTTTTCGTAAGAAATCCATTGAGGTAAATTGAGAATTATATGAGTGTTAATGAAGGTGTGGCAAATTTTGTGTGGAGTGCTGAATATTTACCTCAGTGAAAAAAAGAAAGTACCAAAATCTGGTTACAGCCTAAAAGGGACCAAAATTGAAAAAAGGGACCAGCGGACCAAATAGGGTTGGAAAGGACCATTTTTGGTCCAAATGGACCAAAGTGACAACCGTGCTCGCAGCTGCGACTTGCCTGAAGACTTTTGTACCAAAAAAACCCAATGTACCAAAATATTCGGGGACATTTGCTACTTCATAAAATATAAAGTCATGCATATTTTTCATATTTGAAATTTTATTGAACTTTGTATTTTGTGTCACACATTTTTTTTTAATTAACTTTGTTTCAGCTATTATATATTTGCAAATAAATCTTAATTTTTTTATTTATTTTTTTTTCATAAAATTTTGTGTTTTACATATTTTAATTTCAATTTCTTTAATTTCATGAATTTCCATTTTTTATTTTATTTCATTTTATTTTGATTAAATTTTGTATTTTCTTACATACTTTTATTTCCGTATTGCATATGCCGTACATTACCACCCTACTATCTATAATTTAATACGCTAAAAAAAATTCTCCATAGGGTAAAACCCGTATTGCATATGCCGTACATTACCACCCTACTATCTATAATTTAATACGCTAAAAAAATTCTCCATAGGGTAAAACCGGGATAGATGCCCCACTTTTTGGAAAAGCCGCCTAATTTTAAAAACATTAATTTTATAGGAATAATATTTAAGAAAATTTGTCTAAGCGGGGTCGCCCCTCGGCAGTGTCTGGCAAGCGCTCCGAATGTATTTCTGTCATGAAAAGCTCTCGGTGAAAACTCATCTGCCTTGCAGATGCCGTTCGGATTCGGCATAAAACATGTAGGTCCCGTCCGGCCAATTTGTAGGGAAAATCAAGAGGAGCACGACGCAAATTGGAAGAGAAGCTCGGCCTTAGATCTCTTCGGAGGTTATCGCGCCTTACATTTATTTTTTTTTAATATTTATTAATGTAGCTAGTTCAATCATTTAACTTGAATTGTTATTATTATTTTTTATCTTATAATACACAGCCTTTGAAAAAATTTGTTTTCGTGAAACCCTTTTTTTGGAGAGAGATGCCTACCTGCATGGATAGTTGCCCCGCCTTGAAAATATTGAGAGGGATAGATCTCCAATGCAGGATAGATGCCCTTTATACCATGTAACCAAAAAAACCAAACCAAATGCAAGATAGTTCTACTCCTACTGCAAAACCATAATAAAGAAAACATTTTGTGTTTTTTTTTTAATATTTTAATTGTTATCATTAGAATAGTATTCTAATATCACACTTATGGGCATAGTTAAATAAAAGCTTTTGCTTAACTAAACATTAAATTCTAAAAAAAAGTATAGTAATATTTTTTTAATAAATTAAATGTTACAAGCGTTTGTTCAGCAAAAAAAATTTAAATTCATTTTAAGTGTCAACATGCACATTGCATATACATTTCTATATTAAACTAAAAATAAAATTAAATAAAATCATTATTTTATCCAATTTAATTGAACTTCAGCCTGATAGTGCTATTAATTTTCCACATATTGTGCAATAGTTTTTGAAAAGTGTACAGGTTTCATGTAGCCAGTTCTGACACATTATATATTGAATCCAGTCGGAGTGCGACTACGTACTTATATAATTATATAGTTTTCAAAAGATTCAATGCAGTTATCTCTACTTGCTGGATTGTCTTCATCTTCGCTGTTTGAACTGTACATCGTTTGTCTTTTTAATAGTGCTCGGCCTTGGTTTACTTCTGAATAATTATCATTTGCTTTATTTTGCTTAAATTTTTTACTTTTGTTGCCTTTATTGATGGTCTTTTCTTTGCCTTCTTCAGTTCTTAGGCAGTTTCAGTCTTACTTTTCTTTTTCAACTTAACTGTTAATAATTCCTCCTTTCTTTCAGCCAAATCCTTCTTGTGTTTTATATTTATATTCAGCGTGCTTTGCACACAGAGTATATTGACTTTGATTGGATAATGGTTGGTTGTACAGGTATAAAGGAATCGAGATAGATATAGACTTCCATATATTAAAATCATCAGTATCGAAAATTTTTTGATTGAGCCATGTCCATCCATCCCTCTGTCCGTTAACACGATAACTTGAGTAAATTTTGAGGTATCTTGATGAAATTTGGTATGTAAGTTCCTGGGCACTCATCTCAGATCGCTATTTCAAATGAACGATGTCGAACTATAACCACGCCCACTTTTTCGATATCGAAAATTTCGAGAAACTAAAAAAGTGCGATAATTCATTACCAAAGACCGATAAAGCCATGAAACTTGGTAGGTGGGTTGACCTTATGACGGAGAATAGAAAATTTGTAAAATTTTGGGCAATGGGCATGGCACCGCCCAATTTTAAAAGAAGGTAATTTAAAAGTTTTGCAAGCTGTAATTTGGCAGTTGTTGAAGATATGATGAAGTTTGGCAGGAACGTTACTACTATTACTATGTATGTGTTAAATAAAAATAAGCAAAATCAGACGACGAACACGCCAACTTTTTAAAAACTTGTTTAAAAGTAAAATTTTAACAAAAAATTGAATATCTTTACAGTATATAATTAAATTATGTCAACATTCAATTCCACTAATGACAAGGTGCAACAAAATACAAAAATAAAAGAAAATTTCTAAATGGGCTTGGTTCCGCCCTTCTTCATTTAATTTGTGCAGAATACTTTTAATGCCATAAGTCGAACAACAATTTACCAATCCTTGTGAAATTTAGTAGGGGCATAGACTCTATGACGATAACTGTTTTCTGTGAAAATGGGCGAAATCGGTTGAAGCCACGCCCAGTTTTTATATACAGTCGACCGTCTGTCCTTCCACTCGGCCGTTAACATTATAACAATATATTGAGCAAAAATCGATATATCGTTACTTAACTTAGTTCACGTACTTATTTGAACTCATTTTATCTTAGTATAAAAAATGGCGGAAATCCGACTATGACCACGCCCAGTTTTTCGATATCGAAAATTACGAAAAATGAAAAAATTCCACAATTCTATACCAAATACGAAAAAAGGGAGAAACATGGTAATTGGATTGGTTTATTGACGCAAAATATGACTTTAGAAAATACTTTGTAAAATGGGTGTGACACCTACCATATTAAGTAGAAGAAAATGAAAAAGTTCTGCTGGGTGAAATCAAAAGCCCTTGGAATCTTGGCAGGAATACTGTTCGTGGTATTACATATACCTATAAATAAATTAGCGGTACCCGACACATGATGTTCTGGGTCACCCTGGTCCACATTTTCGTCGATATCTCGAAAACGCCTTCACATATACAACTAAAGGCCACTCCCTTTCAAAACCCTCATTAATACCTTTAATTTGATACCCTTATCGTACAAACGCATTATGCTCCACCTTTATGGCGATATCTGGAAAAGGCGTCCACCTATAGAAGTAAGGTCCACTCCCTTTTAAAATACTTGTTAACACCTTTCATTTGATTCCCATATCGTACAAACACATTCTAGAGTCACCCCTGGTCCACCTTTATGGCGATATCTAGAAAAGGCTTCCACCTATAGAACTATGGCACACTCCCTTTTAAAATAATAATTAACACCTTTCAATTGATCGTACAAGCAAATTCTAGAGTCACACCTGGTACACCTCTATGGCGATATCTCGAAAAGGCGTCCACCTATAGAAATAAGGCGAACTCCCTTTTAAAATACTCATTACCACAACTCATTTCATACACATATCGTACAAACACATTCTAGAGTCACCCCTGGTCCACCTTAATGGCGATATCTCGAAAAGGCGTCCACCTATAGAACTATGGCCACCTCCCTTTTAAAATAATAATTAACACCTTCCATTTGTTACCCATATCGTACAAACACATTCTAGAGTCACACCTGGTACACCTCGATGGCGATATCTCGAAAAGGCGTCCACCTATAGAACTAAGGTCCACTCCCTTTTAAAATACTCATTAACACCTTTCATTTAATTCCCATATCGTACAAACACATTCTAGAGCCACCCTTGTTCCACTTTCATCGCGATATTTGGAAAAGGCGTCCACCTATATAACTAAGGCCCCTCCCTTTTAAAATACTAACTAACACCATTCATTTCATACCCATATCGCGCAAACACATTCTAGAGCCACTTTTGGTCCACTTTTATCGCGATATCTGGAAAAGGCGTCCACCTATAGAACTAAGGCCCCTCCCTTTTAAAATACTCACTAACACCATTCATTTCATACCCATATCGTACAAACACATTCTAGAGTCACCCCTGGTCCACCTTTATGGTGATATCTGGAAAAGGTGTCCACCTATAGAACTAAGGCCCCCTCTCTTTTAAAATACTCACTAACACCTTTCATTTGGTACCCATATCGTACAAACATATTCTAGAGTCACACCTGCTCCACCTTAATGGCGATATCTCGAAAAGGCGTCCACCTATAGAACTATGGCCCCCTCCTTTTTAAAATAATAATTAACACCTTTCATTTGATACCCATATCGTACAAACACATTTTAGAGTCATCCCTGGTCCACATTTTGGCTATATCTCGAAAAGGCGTCCACCTATAGAACTAAGGCCTGTAGAGTAAACAGCCAACAATTTCAATGCCAAATGAGTAAACCAGTGAATGTGCTACCCTTTAACAAAATGAATCTAAATTTTAATTAACACAAAACGAGGCATTTACTAATTGTTGCTGAAAGCGCAATTCACACGATTTAAAGCAGATGTGTGTACACCGCGCGACTAAACCAAATTTGCATTTAGGAAAATTTGCTGATATTGTATTTCCCACAAACGTCACAACTCAACACAAATATGTAGGTACATATTTGTGTCGATTTGTCGTAGGTATTTAAGTATGTATAATTAAAGTAAATATGTATGTAAGAATATGTTTACAATAATTTTGTATAAATACGCCAACAATGTTTGAATAAAGATTCATTCATTCATTCACACTTACACCTCACAAACACTATTCATTTTTCACATTTTATATGGCGATCCTGCCTATGATTCTGCTGGCTGATTATTCAGCCCAAGTTCACTGGCAATGATAATACTGGCTGATTATTCAGCCTAAGCGCTATATATATATAACTATATATACTACACAAACATAATAGTTTTTTTAACCGAACCAATGATTTTAATTGGGAAGAAATTAATAAAGCCGATTCGACGAATACACTGTAGAAAAAGGTAAAAATACAACAAAGGCAGCAAATCATACAACAGCAACAAAAAATCGACAGTGCTAAGCGGTGCTCCAAATTGCCAAACATTTTGCCGAGTGCAGCTGCAGCAAGCGAAGTGGAATATAATATTTACTAGATAATTGGGAAGAAATTAACAAAGCCGATTCCACGAATACCCTGCAGGAAAAGGAAACAAATCTCATAAAAGCAACAAGCACACGACAGTGCTAGGCGGTGCTCCACATTGCCAAACATCTTACCAAGTGGAGCCGCGGCAAGCGAAGTGGAAAAATATTTGCCAGATAATTGAGAAGAAATTAAAGAAAGCCGGTTTGACAAATAAATAAAATTAAAAAAAAAATACACAGCAAAAAATTATAATAAATAACAATAATAATTATTTTTAAGTAGGTAACAATAACAATATTCCGGCAACCTAACGGCTGCCTATTGACAAGCAAAAATTATATTTTTGCTGTAAAAAACATTTTTTTCCTAACACAGTCAATTTGACCAAATTTTTAATAAATTAGTTAGATTAATTTTAAATTTGCAAGGAGGTAAAAACGAAACACCCGAGAAAGTCAAGCAAGGCCCTAAGCCACTAACAATCGAGGTGTATAGGAAGAGAAATAGGATTCAAAAAATTGAGGAACCTAAAGTCCCAAAGCCGGTCAAATTGAAAAGAAAGAGAGGAGGAAAACAGGCCAACGGTAGGAGATCCATAGCAAAGCTATACGAAAACATAAACTTGAGTAGAAGTAGGGAAGAAAAAATTAAATTACAGAAGGAAATAAAGAAGTTAAGGAGGTAGTAGGTGGTGGGAAAGCTACACGAGCAGTTCACCAGGAGTGCGGTACTTGATTCAGCCTTATGCATCCATCGAAGATTTATTTTATGCCATTCCACGACCGCCATACTCGAGACTTGTAGCATGACCGTCAATATACCATCTGGGCCCGGCGATTTAAACTTAGAAAACGTCTTCACTGCCCACTCGATCTTGGTGTCTGTCACCAAGCCCGGCACAACTAGCTCCGTGATCGAAGTGTGAGTGATGTCTGCTGGCTCTTCTAAACCGTCTCCCGATGGGAAATGTGTATCGAGAAGCACCTCAAGGGATTCCTCACTGTTTCGTGACCATTCCCCGTTCTCTTTCTTTATTAGTCCCTGGACTATGTTTCCCTTTGCTAGGACTTTTTTCAACCGTGCTGTTTCGCTGGAGCACTGTCCGTACAGAAACTTTTCCATGAGTTTCTCTTCGCCCTGGTTATTTCAGGCTTGTAGATCCTCAGTAGATCCCTGTACTCGTCTCGACATGCTTCGCTTTCCGCGGTCTTTGCGAGCTTAAACATTTATTTTACCTGTCTTCTTAGAAGACTCAGCTCATTACTCCACCATGGCGGCTTTGCCTTTCCTCTGAGTCTTCTTAGAGAGCAAGCTTTTTTATACGCAGTAATAAGCGTCCTTGTTAGGAATTCATTCGACTCCTCCAGTTCCTCTTCATTAGCAACCTCTTTGGGTTGTCCCAGTTTTGTTTCTACATGTTTCTGGAATTTAGTCCAGTTCGTTGACCTAGGGTTTCTAAAGGGACCTCCCTTCTCTACCCTCTTTAGGGGGATGCTGAAGCTGATATACGCATGGTCGGAGAAGGATGGTCTATCAAGAACCATCCAATCATACCTTGATATATCACGCTCGGAGCTCAATGTAATATCCAGAACATTGCTGGATGTTGGACCAATGTATGTAGGGGCATTTCCCCTGTTGGCTATCTGCAAATTGGTTTGCAGGATGTAACAAAACAGAGATTCGCCTCTCTCGTTAGTATCTGCTCCTCCCCACGCATTGTGGTGTGTATTTGCATCTGCGCCTATGACCAACCGCCCTTTGCGCCCTTCCTCCTGTACTAGTATTTTGCACTCTATCGGTGGAACCTCCGCAGCATGGGCCATGTAGCAGGACGCCAGGATAAATGCCTGCTTATTCTTTTGCTCAACGGCCACCGCTATGAAATCCTCAGTGGTGTAATTAGGCAGCATATATGAATGCAGCTGTTTCCTTACCATTACAACAGCTCGCACCCGTCCTTCCGTTTGCGCGTAGTAAACGCCAAACCCGCGCGCGCTAAGTCCAGAAACCTTTCCTCCCGATGAGAGCCACGGCTCCTGGATCAGCGCCATGTCAAACGAACCCTCCTCATGGGTTAGGAGGAGTTCGCTCGACGCCACTTTCCTGTGTTGGAGTTTTATCTGTAGGACTCGCAGCACTATTGGGCTGTTTGTCCCCCTCCAGCACCTTCGTCTTGAGGTCGTCGTCCTCCCCTTGTCTTTTGGTTTAGAGTATTCGAGGCCCCCTTCAGTCTCTCGTGACTGTTGTGCCAGGTGTTCCTCTGCGCGAGTCACAGCACCATTTAGCTGTTGGTCCTCTTCTAGCACGTTCGTGGTGACGTCGGCGACCTCCACCTGTCTTTTTTCCCTTAGGCTTTTGAGGTCCTTTTCGCATGTAAATTTTGCCAGTGCCAAAGGACATTTTGCCAAGCTGCGTGTACAAAATATCCTCCGCCTGCTTGTTTATTTGGAAGATGTAGAACTGACCATCCTCTGTAGGCCGAGATTCAGTAAGTACCTTCCAATCCTGTGTCGGTATGTTCGGATTCTGATTCTGCAGAAGTCGCAGTGTATCCTTCGACTTCATCACGCATGGTATCCATACCTTAACTTTTGGTACAGTGGGGATCTGCGCTCTCTACTACTAGTGTGAGAGTACGTTCTCCGTGCTATTTTGAGTTGCTGTCTCAGAGTTCATCGATGCCGGCTGTTGAGAGATACAAGGCTTTTCTTCATTGGTGGTCACGTGAGATGTGACGAGATTTTTGTTCGGTTTTGAGCAGTTTTGCCTTTGGTTGTTGGCTGAGTAGTGTAGGAGGGAGTGGTGTCGCTTTTGGCAGTAAGTGCAAGTGAAACTGCTTCCGCATTGTCTTTCTGAGTGGGAGTAAGCCAAACAGTTCTGGCAATACCTGTTTTCCTTTACGAATTTGTTTCTATCTTGAACTGAGAACTCTTTAAATTTGACGCAATTCATCAGCGAGTGATTGCCATTGCATAGTTTGCACGAAGCCTGCCTTTTTGGATCAGTGTGCAATGAGTGTGTCTTGATCCTTGAGTGGAACGAGTTATTGGTATAAGTAGAAGAACGCGGGGTGAAATTAGGTTGATTAGGCTTTGGTTTGTTAGGCCCATATGTGGTTAGGCGTTTGTGGCATTACCACAATACAAGATATATTTAGGTCACCAGCCTAAATATTTTTTTTAAGAACTTTCGGATCACCCTAATGCGCCCCGTACTTTGATTATTACCGGTAACTGTCCTTGCACCGCCGAGAACTAATTGAGTAGGGGAAAACTCGACGAAAGTTAGTAATCGGCGGGTGCCATGGACTTTTTCTTTTCTTTTCTCGTCACTTTCTTTCTGAACGTCTGCAAGTGAGCTCCAGCAACCAAACCGAAGCACAGCGTTTCGTGTAGAACAAGCTAGCTGGACAAAAACAAAGTTCTTATTCCAAGAAAAGTGTAATTAGAAATGAAAGAAAACAAACAATATAACGGGATTTTTGCTTTTTTTTGATATTTTTGCTCATATATATTGAGTAATTGAAGTAAGAAGGCAGGAGTGGCCGTAAAATGCATTGATTAATTTGCGAAATTCTTGTTGAATATTAAGCTTCATATTTCTTTTAAGTGAACACTTTTATATAGTTTTTTTGATGGATTCTAAGCTCGAAGGTAAGTTAAATTTTTTAATAGTAATTCTTTCGTAATTAGAGTATTTTCAATATATTTAACATTCCGTTATTAAGAAGAAAAGGTATTTTTTCTCTATATTTTTGACTTTAGGGACAAAAAAGTTACATACATCCGCCGACATCCGGGCTAAATTTTGCATATGTTATAGTCGCAAGTATTCTCTAATAGTCGAAAGAAAAAACCATTGCGAATTCTTTGCACATCTATTTTTAATTTTTTTTTTTGTAGATATAGTTATCTCTACATATAAAATAGAATGTATGTACGTACCGGCTCCGACGAGATATTTGAACCTTTAAAGCTGAACTTCAAACGGCAAAGCCAATTGTCAGGTACAGGGAACAAACACGTAGCCATAAAACACACAAAAATAAACGCGCAAGGTCAACAAGAGCACACCAAAAGCAAAAAGGCGAAGATCACTGACTTCAACCTGCCACAATCAACCGCACCAGTATCCAAGGCATAAAAGCAGGTACATACAAAGCAATCCTAATGCAGGTATAACCACATAGGAACGCTACACAAAACAACCGCATTTGGTATCATTCACGCCAATACTTGAATGTAATATAAATATTGCACAACTGATAACAAATCAGAACGATCAACGACACTTAAGATGGCAGCAAAACAATCATCAACTATTCACCCTGTCGGAAAATCAACAACACAAAGCAGTTTAGTTATGACCGTACCAAGAACGGAGCTTTTTGACATTTGGGTTCAACATTCGAAGGAAACTAGACATAAAGATTTATTGAGTTTTGTTTTACTTAGGTACGATTTAAGCGAAGCAGCAGAGTATTCGATAAAAAGTTTAAGCTTACAAATATCGGCATATTCGTCGAAGCTGGATCAAAAGTGGAACACTTCTGGAAGCCATAAGGAGCGATTTTTGAATAAAAACTCGGAGTGGCTTTCGGGTCCAGACTTCACATTTACAATAACGGTGGATTCAAAGTTGCCATCAGACCAACCAACCACTTCTTCAGGTAACCCCGGCCCCGGAAGGCGAAGGAAGGACTTTGTTAGCTGTAGTGAAAAAACCAAACGGCGTCGAGTGGATGACCTCTTGCAATCTAGAAGTCCTGGTGAGTTGCTTTATGCGGCAGAAGTATCAGCGCGTATGGCCGGCAACAGAAATGTTGCTAACATTTTACAAAAATCATAGGAAACCACTCAAATATCCGGCAAAAAGATGACATGTGAGCCAGATGCAAGATGCTTGAGCAATGTAGAAGCTTTAGCATACTACGTAGATAGCAAGTCGACGACTCATGGGTACAAAACGACTCGGAAGTGGATCATCAAGGCAGGACATAAGGTTTATCCATCATTTTATAGTCTAAGAAAAGCTAAGGCAGAATGCTATCCAAATGAAATTGATGTGGGTGAAACACGTGCGGAAATTAAAGTCCAGTCCGTATTAGATAAAACTGTTGAGCGTTTAGTTTTAGCAAATCAAGAAGTTTTTGTTAGTTTATCACCTACAAACTTGACGTATACTTTAATCAGCAAGTGGGGTTGCGATGTAAGCTCTGGCCATAGCACATATAAGCAAAAGTTTACATGCAGTTCTGACACTGATGAGTTTTTGTTTATATTTTCTTTCGTCCCTCTTCAATTACAGGATGAAAAAGGTAACATTGTTTGGCAGAATCCTCGACCTTATTCTACCGATTAAATTTATTTTTTCTAAAGAAACAAAAGATTTTATTCTTTTTGAAACGAACAAAGTTTTAGAGGAGATAAGTGCGTTGTTGCCAACAAAGTACATGCTCGAAGAATACAAAGTTTCCGTGAATCACAATATGCTTCTTACAATTATTGACAGAAAAGTTTGCAATTCTGTGACTGAAACTTCTTCCGCACAAAAGTGTTATATTTGTGGTGCCACTCCAAAAGATATGAATAATGAGTTACGGGACTTTACGCCTAACCTAGATAATATTGGTTTTGGTTTGTCTACTCTCCAGGCATGGATAAGATGTTTTGAATGCTTGCTTCACATAAATTATCGCCTCGAAGTAAAAAAATGGCAGCTTATGAATGAGGCAGATAAAGAGAGTGTAAAGCTACGTTCCAACGAAATCCAGAATACATTTAAAAGTGTACTTGGATTGATAGTAGATAAACCAAAACCAGGTTCCGGCATTACCAATGACGACAACACTGCTCGTAGGTTTTTCGAAAATTCTGAGGCTAGTGCTGAGATTACGGGATTGGATGTAACTCATCAAAAGATTCGACACTCTCCTTCGCGCATTAGCATCTGGGTACAATATAAATACCCAAAGATTTGAAAAATTTGCGGTCGAGACTAAAAAACTATACATAGATCTCTATCCATGGTTTAATATGCCTGTTACAGTTCATAAAATCTTAGTGAATAGTACTGATATTATAAAATTAGCAATTTTATCTATTGACTGACTTCAGAAGTCTTAAATTTACTATCCCCCGATAATGTTGAGGAGTCAATAAACACCCCAGTTGTTTCAAGCTTTCATAGTAGTGTTGCTGATGCTCATGACTATTCCACAAGTGACTCATCGAGTGAAAGTGATGATAGCGAATAATAACATAATTATAAAAGATAACCTACCCTATAACTTTTTGTTGGATCAGGTTTTTTTTAATTTAAATCTATTGGCTTTTCTACTTTGTATGATACTTTACTTTTAAATGTTTTTAATAAGTAATTTTCACATAATTAATTTAGATATTTACATTGTTATTATTATTATTGTAATTCACTTTTACATTCCTGACTGGTACTATAAAATAATTTTGTAAAAATTGTAGTGCCAGGATAAATACTCAAATAAATACAAAATATGTATATACATATGTACAGTCACTCACATAAATAAGTAGACACCCCTTTTTGGACAATTCTTACAATTTTCGCTTTCCCAAATTTATTTTAACTAATTTCCCATAAGAAAATTTGTCACGATCTATAACAAAAACTAAATTATATTTAAAAAATGTTTGAAAAATTCGACGAATTTTCATAAAAAATTTTAATTTTTTTTCGGAACCGTTAGAATTTTTTAGAGTATTGAGATTTGTAGTCCATTCAATTTAAGTACAATAAAGTAATATTCTTAAGTCCTTTAAATTTTTTTGGATCTATGTCACTTATTCACATGAGTTACTGTATATGAAATAAGCAAATGTATGCATATGAAGTAAAATTTTGGAAAAAAATAAAAAAAAGAACATATGGCTGAAAAAAATGACGTAGTTGTAATAAATGACTGCATATGAAACGGAAAATCTCATAAAATAATTTTGTCCAGCTAGCTTGTTCTACACGAAACACTGTGCGAAGTTAAGAATTCCTTTTTTTTTCAAGTGTAAAATTCGATAAAGTTAAGCTAGTGTGATTCGGCAAATACTTTCAAATTTAAATTTTCCACTTACTTTTGAATTATTGAATAAAGGAAGTTTGTTATTAATTAGATAAGTGAAAGTGTTGGTTTTTCCTTAAGACACTAACTAGTTCCTTTTTATCTTTCTTTTTGGTGTTACGTGCGAACGAATCCCCATCGTCCCGAACTACACGTAATCATTGGTCCTATCGCGCCAGGAAAAACCGAAGTTAACACAAAATTCAGCCAACGCATTAAATTTCAAGGTGCAAGTTTATCATCAAGATTATTTAAAATTCACGGTGCGAAATTGCAATAAAAATTATTTGGAATTAGTGAGAAATACCAACGATCGGCCGTTGGCGACGAGTGGTAGTAGCGAGCATTCAATACGCACACCAAAGCATATCATACAGTCCGCATATTATATAGTCATCACATCATACAGTCCGCATATTACATAGTCATCACATCATACAGTCCGCATATCATACAGTCAATACGTCATACAGTCCGCACATCATACAGTCCGCACATCTACCCACATATCATAAAACACATCATCACGTAAGCGATACAAGGTACGTTGGTTTTATTGGTTCATGCACCACCATTTTTTTTGCAATACGTGAACGTATAGAAGTGAACTTGTGATAGATTTATAATTCGAAGTAGGTGGAAATTTCGTGTTTTTTAAACACACCAGTCGCCTTTTGACTATCGGTCGACTCCCCCACCAGTGGTAAGAGTCCTCCGACACAGCTCAAGGCAGACAGGCAGTGATTTAAAGTTTTTCTTTTTTTCTTTTCTTCACTTCCACTGCACTGTGCAACATAAGACTTAGGGATAGTTACCTTTCATTCGAAATTTCGATAAGAAGTACACAACACCTTTATTTCCACCTGGTTGATGTTTTTTGTAAACTTGTCACAGATTCACTTCAGTTTATATACACTTGTACACAATATCCAAGCCACTGCGACTTATATACACCATTGGATGGCTAGTGGCTGGTAGCAGACAATATTTACTTACAGTCCATATAAAGTTATTTTCAAAATTGTGTATCAAACAAAAAAAATTAAATTAAATAAGTTTATTATGTTTTTCACTTTCGAAGAAGTACCTAATTGCGTTGAATTCCTTTTTTCGGAATACTAATTTGGTTTAGCACAATTAGCCCACTTCATTTTCATCAAACACCAATTTTGACACATTAAATTTGCATCCAAATTTCTATCTGTGTCACTTGTAGAGATTTCAACAACAATACACAAATAATTAGGCGCATTAAATCTTGAAACAGATTTCTATCTGTGTCAATTCTTATAGTTTCGCTTTCGTTGCAAGCACAATACTGCAGAGTCATTACTTCCGTTCTCGTTCATTAAAAGAGACAAGATATTTAAAATAATAAAAAAAATGGAGACCTACATAAGGATGACAGACTCCATAGTGGAGTTTGAGCAGGAGTTCAACGCGAAGCCAATCTCTGAACAAAACAAACACACCCTTGCAATTCAGCAAGAGGAGCTGAAATTACTATGGAAGAAGACAAAGTAACTTTATGAAGGTCTCCTCAACTCTACAGATATAACGAAAGAGGACCTGCAATTCATTAAGCAGAAAAATAAAAGCTGTTTCGCATGCTATATGAAATGCATGGCTACAATCGCTGCTGAAGTGGAAAAATTAGCACCACCTGCAAATGCCCCTGCCACAAAAGTGGAAACCAATCCCAATCATGGACATAAAATTCGGCTACCCCTTGCGATACCGATGTGTTTAAAGATGATTACCTTTCTTGGCCGGCTTTTAGAGATATGTTCACGGCCTTATATATTCTCAACAAGAATCTGCAAGATGTTGAAAAAATTTACTATATACGGCAGAAGACTCAAGGGGAAGCAAAGGAAATAGTAGAAAGATGCTCCCTGACGAATGAAGGGTTTGAAACAGCCTGGAAAAGACAGGTATGAGAATAAGCGTGTCTTAGTGAACACGCAATTGAAACTTTTGTTTAATCTTACGGCAGTCGAGTACGAATGCGGAACAGCAATAAAAAAATTACAACGCGAAATAAATAATTGCATATCGGCGCTTCAATGTCACAAAATCGACATTACAAACGGGGATGCAATTATAACATACTTACGTTCCACAAAGCTCCCGGAATCCACCTTGGCGCTATGGAAACAAACCGTAGAGAAGAAAACGGACATCCCAAAATGGGAAGATATGGACAAATTCCTGTCCAGCCGTTTTCAGACTCTAGAAACTGTGTCTGACATAAAGGGTAGCAAACCATCCAATCCGCCTAAAACGCACACGAATAGTTCAAAGGAAATGCCTACAAAACTTGGAGTTTACCAAGCCAGCGTTCCAAAAACGGCATGTAAGGTGTGCAACAGTACGAAAATTCCGTAAGCTGTCCACGGCAGACAAAATAGCTTATGTGAAAAGCAACAAATGTTGTCTGAACTCTTGTCGGCTGGGCACACAGTGACAAGATGCACGAGTCCATTCAACTGCAACTCATGCCACTCAAGACACAACACCTTGCTCCACCTTCCGACAGCTAATCCAAAAACAATATCAACAACACCCCAAAGGGGCAACCAACATAACAATGATAACGTACCATCCACTTCACAACAGGCAAGCGCAAGGATGGACTCTGAAAAGAGAAAAGAGAATATTAATAGCTTCTCTTCCTGTCATGCACATACAACAAAGGGGGTATTACTAGGCACAGCACGAGTGAAAATAAATTATAATGGAGTGGATTTCTCCGCGAGAGCACTTATAGTCTCTGGGTCTGAATGTTCGTTTATAACAGAAATACTCAAAAACAGAATTCATCTGCCATCGAAACGATTGCACGTCCAAGTTTCAGGCATTAATAATACACCATCTGCGCAGGTGAAAGAATCCTGCTCCATAAGACTGGGCTTCCTTATAGACCCCTTAGTATGCATTGATACAGTGGTTCTAGTCCTACCTCAGTTGACAGGGGATCTTCCAACATGTCAAGTTGACGCAATGACTCGGCAAGAGTTCCCTGATCTTGTTCTGGCGAATATAAGGTTCTTCGTTAACGAACCAGTCGACCTAATCCTAGGAGGTGACATTTATCCTCAAGTAATTCTAGACGGCATACGGAAGAACGTCTTAAATACGCTTCTCGCCCAAGAAAGCGTCTTCGGTTGGATATTAACCGGTCGCACAGAAGCAACTCAGCCAATTAATAACCGATTATCTTTTTTTTAATGAAATCAGCATCGAGAAACAATTGACTGCCTTTTGGGAGCTAGAAGATATCCCTAAGAAAAGGTCCCTCGCTGAGGATAATGTCTATTGCGAGGCACTTTACAAAGCGACAAAAAGGAGGAATACCGATGGGAAATACATCGTAGCCCTACCATTCAAGCAGGGGTTTCTAAACAGCATCACATTAGGGCCCTCTCTGAAAAGCGCTTCCTCACAGTTTTACCGAAACGAGACGCGCCTATCGAAAACGCCAGCACTACAAACTGAATACAACAGAGTATTATCGGAATACGAAACAGTAGGGCATATGACAAAAGTTCCCACAATTATCCCTCCCCACTCAACAAATTGCTACTTTCTGCCTCATCATGCGGTAATAAAAAAGGAGAGCACGACTACAAAAGTAAGAGTAGTTTTAACGCATCGTGTCCCACTGCCAATGGCACTAGTTTGAATGACGTGTTATACACCGGCCCCGTACTGCAGGCCGACCTAACAATTCTGCTCCTTCGTTGGCGATTCTTCAAATATGTCTTTAACAGCGACATAGAGAAGATGTATCGCCAAATATGGGTAATGCCCAACCAAACCCAGTTTCAAAGAATAGTATTTCGCAATAATCCAGGGGACCCTATCAACGTCTATGAATTAAAGACAGTAACGTTTGGAGTTAACTGTGCTCCTTATCTGGCAATAAGGACACTGCACCAACTAGCAGATGATGTAGAGACTTCATCACCCATAGCAGCCAGCATTCTGCGTACAAGCATGTACGTCGATGACGTGCTAGCAGGAGGCCACAGCATCGAGTCAACAATTAAAGCTCGGGAGGAAGTCACCCATGCACTACGGTCAGCAGGTTTTTCTTTGCGAAAGTGGACTTCGAACTGCAGCCGAATACTGAAAGGAATCCCAAAATCCCACTTGCTAAACGAAGATTTTCTGGAATTCGAGGATGCGAGTACGGTCAAAACATTAGGCATTAGATGGAACGCGCATTCGGATTATTTCTATTTTACCGCAAAACCTATCGAAAATCGTGAGGTCCTGACGAAAAGGGCAATACTTTCAGCGATCGCCAAACTCTTCGATCCTTTGGGATGGCTTGCGCCAGTCATCATAGTAGCCAAGATCATAATGCAAAACATCTGGTTGGAAGGAACTGACTGAGACGAGACAGTGTCCACGCGTACCCTAGATAAATGGCAAACCTTTATGGAGGACTACCCGGATATTAACAATATTCAGATACCAAGATGGGTAAATTTTACACCAAATGCGGACGTTGAATTACGTGGGTTCTGCGACGCATCCGAAAAAGCCTATGCAGCTACAATATTTCTTAGGGCAAGGGTTAATGAGGAGGTCCACGTCAGCCTACTAATGGCGAAAACAAGAGTAGCTCCCGTAAAAACAATTTCGCTACCCAGATTAGAGCTGTGTGGAGCAGTCTTGATAGCCGAAACTTTAGAATCAGTGCGCGAAAACCTGAACTTGGGAAAATTCCATACACATCTATAGACTGACTCAACGATCGTTTTAGCGTGGATTAAAAAACCTCCCTGCTCTTGGTCAACATTTGTTGCTCATCCAGTAACCAAAATCGTAGAAAAGGTAGGGAACAGTGCCTGACACCACGTAGAGTCTGCATCAAACCCAGCTGATTTGGCCAGCAGAGGAATGTCAGCAAAAGACCTAATCGCAAGCTCATTGTGGTGGCAGGGACCTTCTTGGTTACAAGAAGACAATTCAAAGTGGCCAAATCAAGCAAAGGAGTATCAGACGAATATTGAGCAAAAGCTCGTAAAAGCCTTTACCACATCAAAAATAAATGGAAATGAGGATATCCTGGAAAGGTTTTCAGAACTTTCAAGAGCCTTGCGGGTCATATCATACATTATAAGGTTTTCGCAAAGAACCAATACTAAAACAAAATCTTCCTTTAAAGCGGAATCGTACTTCATTCCACCCATTGAAATTCAGGCCACGACAAGTCGTTTAAGAACTCTCTACCAACGGAAACATTATTCGGAGGAACTTTCGAGTTTAAAATCGGGGAAACTCATCGGTTCAAAGAGTGAAATCCTGCCTCTTACCCCCCTTGTCGATGAGGGTGGGCGGTAGTCTTTCAGTCAGTTGAGAGCTATGGTGACAACATAAGGGGTAATAAACATGTAGGAAAATGAACCTAGGGTAACCCTGTAATGTGTTTGTATGACATGTGCATCAAATGGAAGGTATTCAAGAGTATTTTAAGAGGGAGTGGGCCATAGTTCTATAGGTGGACGCCATTTAGGGATATCGCCATAAAGGTGGACCAGGGCTGGCTCTAGAATTTGTTTATACGATATGGGTATCAAATGAAAGGTGTTAATGAGTATTTTAAAAGGGAGTGATCCTTAGTTCCATAGGTGGACGCCGTTTCGAGATATCGCCATAAAGGTGGTCACCCCTGGTCCCTAGAATTTGTTTGTACGATATGGGTATCAAATAAAAGCGGTTAATGAGTATTTTAAAACGGAGTGGGCCTTAGTTCTATAGGTGGACGCCTTTTCGAGATATCGCCATAAAGGTAGACCAGGGGTGACTCTAGAATGCGTTTGTACAATATGGGTATCAAACGAAAGGTGTTAATGAGTATTTTAAAAGGGCGTGGGGCTTAGTTCTATAAGTGGACGCCTTTTCGAGATATCGCCATAAAGGTGGACCAGGGGTGACTCTAGAATGTGTTTGTACGATATGGGTATTAAATTAAAGGTATTAATGAGGGTTTTAAAAGGGAGTGGTGGTAGTTGTATAGGTGGACGCCATTTAGGGATATCGCCATAAAGGTGGACCAGGGCTGGCTCTAGAATTTGTTTATGCGATATGGGTATCAAATGAAAGGTGTTAATGAGTATTTTAAAAGGGAGTGATCCTTAGTTCCATAGGTGGAGGCCGTTTCGAGATATCGCCATAAAGGTGGTCACCCCTGGTCCCTAGAATTTGTTTGTACGATATGGGTATCAAATAAAAGCGGTTAATGAGTATTTTAAAACGGAGTGGGCCTTAGTTCTATAGGTGGACGCCTTTTCGAGATATCGCCATAAAGGTAGACCAGGGGTGACTCTAGAATGCGTTTGTACAATATGGGTATCAAACGAAAGGTGTTAATGAGTATTTTAAAAGGGAGTGGGCCTTAGTTCCATAGGTGGAAGCCTTGCGAGATATCGCCATAAAGGTGGACCAGGGGTGACTCTAGACTTAGTTTGTATTATATGGGTATCAAATGAAAGGTGTTAATGATTCTTTTTAAAAGGGAGTGGGTCTTAGTTCTATAGGTGGTCGCCTTTTCGAGATATAGCCATAAAGGTGGACCAGGGGTGACTCTAGAATATGTTTTTACGATATGGGTATTAAACTAAAGGTATTAATGAGGGTTTTAAAAGGGAGTGGTGGTAGTTGTATATGTGAAGGCGTTTTCCAGATATCGACCAAAATGTGGGCCAGGGTGATCCAGAACATCATCTGTTGGATACCGCTAATTTATTTATATATGTAATACCACGAACAGTATTCCTGCCAAGATTTCAAGGGTTTTTTATTTCGCTTTGCAGAACTTTTTCATTTTCTTGTACTTAATATGGTAGGTGTCACACCCATTTTTTACAAAGTCACACCATTCATTTTATAAAAATTTTTTTTTCTAAAGTTATATTTTGCGTCAATTAACCAATCCAATTACAATGTTTCATCACTTTTTTCGTATTTGGTATAGAATTATGGCATTTTTTTCATTTTTCGTAATTTTCGATATCGAAAAAGTGGGCGTGGTCGTAGTCGCATTTCGACTATTTTTTATACCAATACAAAGTGAGCTCAGATAAGTGCGCGAACTGAATTAAGTAAAGATATATCGATTTTTGCTCAAGTTATCGTGTTAACGGCCGAGCGGAAGGACAGACGGTCGACTGTGTATAAAAACTGGGCGTGGCTTCAACCGATTTCACCCTTTTTCGCAGAAAACAGTTATCGTCCTAGAGTCTAAGCCCTACAAAATTTCATAAGCATTGGTAAATTTTTGTTCGACTTATGGCATTAAAAGTATCCTAGACAAATTAAATGAAAAAGGGCAGAGCCACGCCCATTTTGAAATTTTCTTTTGTTTTTGTATTTTGTTGCACCATATCATTACTGGAGTTGAATGTTGACATAATTTACTTATATACTGTAAAGATATTAAATTTGTTGTTAAAATTTGACTTAAAAGATTTTTTTTTTCAAAAGTCGTCTACGATTTTGCTAATTTTTATTAAGCATACATATAGTAATAGGAGTAACGTTCCTGCCAAATATCATCATGATATCTTCAACGAATGCCAAATTACATCTTGCAAAACTTTTAAATTACCTTCTTTTAAAAGTGGGCGGTGCCACGCCAATTGTCCAGAATTTTACTAATTTTCTATTCTGCGTCATAAGTTGAACTCACCTACCAAGTTTCATCGCTTTATCCGTCTTTGGTAATGAATTATCACACTTTTCGGTTTTTCGAAATTTTCGATATCGAAAAAGTGGGCGTGGTTATAGTCCGATATCGTTCATTTTAAATAGCGATCTGAGATGAGCGCTCAGGAACCCACATACCAAATTTCATCAAGATACCTCAAAATGTACTAAAGTAAAGGCAGAAACAGCAGTAAAACATCTCAAACTGATAGTTGAAGCATTTAACAAAATAGGAAAATCGATACAACAGTTAAATGGTAAACCGTCTAAATGCCGTCTACAATCGAAAAGACCAAGCATATCAAATTTTTACCAGCGTTAGAGACAAATTGGTGTCCTCACTGGCAAGATATGATATAGAATTCATAGTACCAACGAGATTCAAAAAAGAAATAGAAATAGACTTTAGCATATTCCTGCTGGAGTCAGCCTCTGATTTAGAAGAGGAACCAGAAGTAGAACAAAAAGAAGAACAAAAACAGGAACAAAAAGAAATTTTAATACAGACACCAAACTACCCAACAAGAAAAGACAAAATGGCACAAACCACAGTAGAATTTTTAAAAACGGCTTCGTCAGTTCAGCCTGAGTTCGAGGGTAAGCGTGAAAATTTGCATGGTTTCTTAGACGCACTAGATATCCTAGAACAAATTAGGAATACTCATGACACCATAGCAGTCTCCATGATAAAAACTAAGCTCAAGGGAACAGCTAGACACCTTTTGAGCACTGAAAATTCAATACCAGCAATAAAGCAAAAGTTGAGTTCAGCAATTAAAGGTGAATCTGTAGAAGTTTTGACGACAAAACTCTTAAACGTCCAACAGCGCAGTAAAACAGCTAACCAGCACACTGCCGAAAATTAACCACTTAGATTATTTGCAGGGATAGCAGCGCGAATCCAAGCGTTATGTATAAGCCTTCCAACATTGTAGCGGCTGATCTTTTATTTGAATTCAAGTGCATGAATTGACTACTTGAAATACGTTTTAAGTGGTTCAGATACCGACTTGTCTAAAGGCTGTAAGGCTGAAATTGTGTGACTTGGCAAACACAATAAAATTATAAATAAAATATATAAAAAATATGTCAGACTCTAAAAATATTACAAAAATATATTCTTACTCCATATGTGATATTTTGAGGGATAGATGCCCTTTGGGGCATTAGTTCTACTCTTATTTTCTATACCTTGAAAAATCAGGGCAACTATCATTTTTGATATGGATAGATGCACACGTATTTTTAAAATAAATTATAAACAAAAACACGTCTATTTACACCTGTATGCAATGACGACGCAAAATACAAACCTTTACAACTTTTACGTGTTTTTAACCTTCGCCGCGACAATAATATCGCACAACAACTAAACGCGTATTCACTGCACGAATGCCCTTCGGTAACTAAAATGCGGGTGAACTACGGCTTCTACCTATGTAAGTATTCTTAGGTACGAGTTGGTTAAATTAGGTTTTTCGAATATGGTGCATCTATCTCGGTGGGGCACTATTCCGGTTTTACACTACAATCAATGGCCAGGCTGTTTCGCATATTTAGCATAAAAGTTATATGAATCGATTATTATGGATCAGCGGCAGTGCATAGGCATATTTTTGTTAACAAATATTCCTTTATTTGTTTATAATTAATATTAAAAGGTTTCTGCAAATTCGAACAATCTCTCCAAATATCGAGATTTATTTTCGTGCCCAAAAGCACATCATTTAGAGAATCGAAAAATTTTCATGCCGTCTTTCCTAAATTCAAATACTCAAACCGATTATGTAAGCGCTCTAATTCGAAATTCAAAGACACATACCTATAAAACCCAAATATTTTTGTATTAGTAAACAAATAAAAACCTACGCATCTCAATAGCATAAATATCACTAAGATAAATTAACTCACATTACGTTATCATGTACACAGGAATAAGAAGACATGTAAACAATTTTCAACACCCAATGTAATCTCTAAAGAAATAAATATTATCAGTAACGCATAGAAATAGTATAAATAGATGTAAGACTAAAAATGAAAGACAGTTCTGAAAATAAACGAAGTCTGAAAAGAGCTCTTTCTCATAAATATATATATTTTATTTCAACTTCCTTCTCGGACTCATAACTGGGGCTCAACCAAGCCTTTAAGCCATTACTATCCATTAAAGAAAAGGATAGGAAAAAATTCTACGGGAAGAAGGACTTCCAGCACTATATCTTTTAAAAAGGTGCTTTTAATTCAAAAAACATTTTAAATTCCTGTAGAATTGGAAAAAAATAACGGATAAATCTTGATATATAGATACAACATTCAAGCAACGCATCCTGATACAAGCAGACAACACATTACACTGGATTCGCGGAGAAAGCGACAAGAAAGCTTCATTATGTCGCGCCCATTGTTGGATATAACCCCGAAATGACAACACCAGAGATCGCAAGCCTGAGAGCACAAGCCTCGCTCTGACCACAGGACTCACTGAAATCCAACAGAGAAAAAGTTCCGTCGCAACATCTAACATCACAGTTAACAACCAATACCAAGCCGGCGACAAGAACCAATATGGATCATGGAGGAAAAGGGCCTGGACTCACTTGGAAAATATAAAGAATTACTCTACGACACCCACGTACTACACGGAATTCTCTATTATCCATTCGAAAGTTATTTATTTATTTATTTCTTCTTACAGCTTTTACTAAGCCTAGCTTACACATATATATAGTAATTAATATATAATATGATTTAAGTTATTTATGTGAACCTATTGACTGCCCAAATGGAGTGAGAGATAGGTAGCAGACGAACATCAACGCAAGGATTGTACCAGTTGTATCTAACGCTGTTAACGTATTTAAAGTGCGAAGGCAACATCTTAACGGCGATGCACTTATTAGGTTGAGTGATACGTTACAGTATGAGCTTCGGCTACTTTTTGCATACGTGGGAAAACTTCCTAGTGCCAGCGTAGAGTACTCGGGATGTATGCAATGCTTTTGGTGATTCGAGAGTTTGCCCACCTTGGACTAGATGGGCAGTGTTCTGCAGTAATTGTTCAATTTGTTGTTACGTAGCTGGCTTTCAGCGGTAAGACAGAGGTGGCGTGTGGCATGATGGCAAGCCCCTGCTAGCTCGTCGGATGGGGTGGGGTTTTGCGCATCAGCCTTACCAACAACTACGCTAACAAAAAAAGTAGAGTTCATGTCTAAGTGCTAAAAGGAAAAGGGGAAAGCTGAAAGAGATACAACAGACCGGAAGGGGAACAGAGAGAGAAAAGAGGGGAAAAGCAAAAAAGGGGGAAAAGGTGGAGGCCTGTTTAGTCAGGTGGAGTCTACCCACCTTCTTCGCGTATCTTACGCGAAGCCATTGGCGACGTGCTGACTTCTCTAATTTTACGGCGCCCCAAGCCTGACTCAAGTCTGTCTGTCTACCAGTCTATTAGGCCATAACCCCCACGTCCCCTCTTAAGCCCAGAGCAACACCCATACCAAAGATCCTAAAATCAGCCTTCCATTGCAGTGGTCAACAAAAAGTTCAACTCTTAAAATTCCAACTCGTTATAAACATATCTTTATTTATAAATTTTAAAGCTAAACCTATCGCCTAATAAGTATGATTCCTTATGTATTTTCACAAGGAAAAAAGGAAATTTATCAAAGCTTAAATTCGAACAATTCCGTAATATAACAATTCCAAAATATACATTACTAAAAAAAACAAAAATAAAAAAAGAAAAAAATTTGAAAATTAGCCGCAATAAAAATATGCTAATCAAAAACTTTAACAACCGATATACCGATATACAAGAAAAAAACCATATGTGACCCGGCCTATGAAAAGATGTGGCCTATGACTCAAAAAAGAGATTGTGAGAAACAGCTGTTAAAGATAAACAATGCATTTCTTCAGTTTCTTAGTAGTATTCTTTTTTTTTTTGAATCATAAGCCACCTTTCTTATATCATCAATTTACATACACATGTCTTTGCCTACTCATAAAAATACCATTTACCGCCTAAGGAAAGGTTCAATGAAGATTTTACATGTCGCCGCTATCATTCACTGGCTATAGCGGGCGGCGAGTGAGTAAGCTACGCGAAAAAAACCCAGAGTTCAACACAAAAAATGTGAGTGAACAAAAAAAAAATATATATAGGAAAACAAGAAAGGAAGGTTAAGTTCGGGTGTAACCGAACATTACATACTCAGTTGAGAGCTATGGTGGCAACCTAAGGGAAAATAACCATGTAGGGAAATGAACCGAGGGTAACCCTGGAATGTGTTTGTATGACATGTGTATCGAATGAAACGTATTAAAGAGTATTTTAAGAGGGAGTGGGCCATAGTTCTATAGGTGGACGCCATTTAGGGATATCGCCATAAAGGTGGATCAGGGTTGACTCTAGAATTTGTTTGTACGATATGGGTATCAAATGAAAGGGGTTAATGAACATTTTAAAAGGGAGTGGGCCTTAGTTCTATAGGTGGACGCATTTTCGAGATATCGCCATAAAGGTGGACCAGGGGTGACTCTAGAATGCGTTTGTACAATATGGGTATCAAACGAAAGGTGTTAATGAGTATTTCAAAAGGGCGTGGGGTTTAGTTCTACAGGTGGACGCCTTTTCGAGATAGCGCCATAAAGGTGGACCAGGGGTGACTCTAGAATGTGTTTGTACGATATGGGGATCAAATTAAAGGTATTAATGAAGGTTTTAAAAGGGAGTGGTGGTAGTTGTATAGGGTAGTTGTATAGTTGTATAGAGATATCGCCATAAACGTGGACCAGGGGTGACTCTAGAATGCGTTTGTACAATATGGGTATCAAACGAAAGGTGTTAATGAGTATTTTAAAAGGGCGTGGGGCTTAGTTCTATAGGTGGACTCCTTTTCGAGATACCGCCATAAAGGTGGACCAGGGGTGACTCTAGAATGTGTTTGTACGATATGGGTATCAAATTAAAGGTATTAATGAGGGTTTTAAAAGGGAGTGGTGGTAGTTGTATAGATGGTCGCCTTTTCAAAATATCGGCATAAAGGTGGACCAGGGGTGACTCTAGAATGCGTTTGTACAATATGGGTATCAAACGAAAGGTATTAATGAGTATTTTAAAAGGGAGTGGACCTTAGTTCTATAGGTGGTCCCTTTTCGAAATATCGACATAAAGGTGGACCAGGGGTGACTCTAGAATATGTTTGTACGATATGGGTATCAAATGAAAGGTGTTAATGAGTATTTTGAACGAGCATGGGGCTTAGTTCTATAGGTGGACGCCTTTTCGAGATATCACCATAAAGGTGGACCAGGGGTGACTCCAGAATGTGTTTGTACGATATGGGTATCAAATTAAAGGTATTAATGAGGCGTTTAAATGGGAGTGGCGGTAGTTGTATATGTGAAGGCGTTTTCCAGATATCGACCAAAATGTGGACCAGGGTGACCCAGAACATCATCTGGTGGATACCGCTAATTTATTTATATATATTACCACGAACTGTATTCCTGCCAAGATTTCACGGGTTTTTTATTTCGCCCTGCAGGACACCCATTTTACAAAGTTTTTTTCTAAAGTTATATTTTGTGTCAATAAACTAATCCAAATACCATGTTTCATCCCTTTTTTCGAATTTGGTATAGAATTATGGCATTTTTTCGTTTTTCGTAATTTTCGATATCGAAAAAGTGGGCGTGGTCATAGTCCGATTTCGGCCATTATAACAATACAAAGTGAGTTCAGATAAGTACGTGAACTGAGTTTAGTAAAGATATATCGATTTTTGCTCAAGTTATCGTGTTAACGGCCGAGCGGAAGGACAGACGGCCGACTGTGTATAAAAACTGGGCGTGGTTTCAACCGATTTCGCCCTTTTTCACAGAAATAAGTTATCGTCCCAGAGTCTAAGCCCCTATCAAATTTCACAAGGATTGGTAAATTTTTGTTCGACTTGTGGCATTAAAAGTATCCTATACAAATTAAATAAAAAAGGGCGGAGCCACGCCCATTTTGAAATTTTCTTTTATTTTTGCATTTTGTTTCACCATATCATTACTGGAGTTGAATGTTGATATAATTTACTTATATACTGTAAAGATATTAAATTTTTTGTTAAAATTTGACTTAAAAAAAAAAATTTTTTTTTAAAGTGGGCGTGGTCGTTCTCCGATTTTGCTAATTTTTATTAAGCATACATATAGTAATTGGAGTAACGTTCCTGCCAAATTTCATCATGATATCTTCAACAACTGCCAAATTACAGCTTGTAAAACTTTTAAATTACCTTCTTTTAAAAGTGGGAGGTGCCACGCCCATTGTCCAAAATTTTACTAATTTTCTATTCTGCGTCATAGGTTCAACTCACCTACCAAGTTTCATCGCTTTATTCGTCTTTGGTAATGAATTATCGCACTTTTTCGGTTTTTCGAAATATTCGATATCGAAAAAGTGGGCGTGGTTATAGTCCGATATTGTTCATTTTAAATAGCGATCTGAGATGAGTGCTCAGGAACCTACATATCAAATTTCATCAAGATACCTCAAGATACCGAAGAAGATTTAATGATGAGCTCCAGCGAATTAAAACGCAGCGGCTGCGCTGGCTAGGCCATGTTATGCGAATGAAAGATGATGCTCCAGCCAAGAAAGTGTTCCTATCGGAACCCGCCTATGGAAGCAGAGATAGAGGGCGGCTCCGTTGGAAGGACCAGGTGGAAAACGATTTAAACTCCCTTGGTGTGACCAATTGGCGCCGGTTGGCGGAGCGAAGGAGCGACTGGCGCGCCTTGTTGGACGGCCATAACCGTTTAGACGGTTAAGCGCCAATTAAGCGAAGCGAAACCTCAAAATTTACTCAATTTATCGTGTTAACGGTCAGACGGACGGACGGACGGACGGGCGGACATGGCTCAATCAAATTTTTTTTCGATCCTGATGATTTTGATATATGGAAGTCTATATCTATCTCGATTCCTTTATACCTGTACAACCAACCGTTATCCAATCAAAGTTAATATACTCTGTGAGCTCTGCTCAACTGAGTATAAAAAAAGAAAACCGAAAAATAGCAAATTTAAAATCGAGATCGGCAATTAAATGCAAGTGCTAAAAAATGTGGAATGTAAACCTCAATAGGAGAATTTAAGTAATAATTGCTGCGAACTAAATGTGGAAAATAAATAAATGAAGATAAACTAAGTATGTGAAAAACTATTGACAAAGATCAATAAAACAGAGAAAAATAGGTGTCTTATCCAACAAAACTTAGAAATAATGCAAGAAGATTTCAACGTTAACATTAATAATAATAACGAAAAAAAGAAGGTGGCGCAAATTATTGATGAAATTCATAACAAAAAGAAAATTCAAATAAAAAAACGTGTGATCAAATGCCCTTTTATACCCTCCTTGGGCGTTCGATGTTGGCGGCGTCGGCGATGGTGACGTCGCTGTGTTGCTGCTGCCGTTGGCGCTTCTTGACGTTGCGTGGGTACTGGCGGCGTCGCTGTCGTCGCTGCTGCTGTCTACCGCCCATGGTCGGTCGCTTTGGTCGATCCTCTCTCTTTCGCTCTCTATCTCTCCCTTCTCCGACCTTTACTTATCGGCCGTCCCAACAATCCGCCGTTCCTACGATCGTTCTTGGTAGCTATGTATGCGGGTAAGTATTCTAGCCCGTTTCCTTCGTCCCGCCATAGAACTCGGTGGCAGGATGTTGAAAGGGGTTTTCTCTTTCTTCTCTGGGTTTGCGGTTTATTTAAATTGTATTGCCGCTAAAACAGTCCAAACGTGTCGGTATTTTTCGCATAAAAAATATTTTTTTTTTTTGTTTTACCAACTTTCACACGCGACTTTTCCGCAAAACGCTGTCTTGATATGGGTAGTACCATATTTTCCTAGGAGGGTGGTGAAAGTTCCTGAAACGAATTGTCTTCCATTGTGCGAATGGATGTATTCGGGTACCCCGAATATATATGGAAAACTTCTCGTTCCAGAAATTTCACCACCTCGGCTGATGTAGCTTTCCGCATGGGTTTCAAAAACAAAAATTTTGTAAAATGATCTAAACACACAAACAGGAAGACATTACCATCAGTAGTCGATATGAGGGAGTGGATAGGCGTCTTTGATTGTACGCTCATTAACTTTACGCGAATCAAGACAAAGACGATTTTTTGTTCCTTTTATAACTAGGGATACTGGAGAATTCCAGCTACTATTTGATTCTTCTATTACACCCATGCTAAGCATTCGGTCTAATTCTGCGTAAACTAATTTTTGTATAGCGGATGAGATGGGGTAATGGCGTTGTTTGACAGGAAGATCCTCATCGCGTACTCCTATTACATGCTCTTCTAATCCGGTTCGACCTAATCCTAAGACAGTGGACGATGGGAATTGTACCTTTACCCGCTCCAGAGCTACTGTTTGGTCGGGGGTCAACACATCTTGTACTGCATCAATAGACAAATCCCTCTCGGCGGGTATGATTTCTGCCTACTAAATTTAACTCAAACACAGTCCAAAATCGATTCCGAGGTAAACCTCTTGTTGAAGTCCTGGCACTATCAAGAACTCTAGGTCCTTACACACCTCGTTCCACATCACAGGTAACGTAATAACTCCTTCCACTGGGGCCCCTCCTCCGTTAGCTCTTCTAATCGATTGGTTGGTGATGGGAAGAATCCTTTACTCATTACCTTCTAAAAATTGTAGAATTGAATTGAATTGTCAAATTTGACTGTAACGATCGTCAATATTATTTTTTTCTAAATTCTCCTAAATATTTTCTGCTTCTCCCTAATTTTCAGTATTTTGTTAAAGTTTTTCGTTTTTCTTTTCTTCATTATTTCTTCGTAAAATATCCTCCTACGGCCTTCCTCATACTCCATTTTGCTGAACTGTAGGCTCTTTAAATCCCGTTGCTTTTTCAGATCTTAACTACTATCAGCTCTTATATAACCTTCCCTTTTTAAAACTTTTACTGGTTGTTGTCCGGGCGATCCTTCTCCTGGTTGAGTACCCCGGTCATCTCCGCCAGGTTGCCGTTTCCTTTAGGTGGCTTGTAAATGCAAAAAGAGCTGTCCCCCACACGAAAAGCAGACCATATTATGAAACCTGTACTTGCATCGCGTGTCCTTACTAGCTTCCGCTGGATTATTCGCAAAATGATCAACCGGGATCCCATACGAGTAGCACAATATTAAGTGGAAGGGTGAGGGGCAGAAACTGTTGATGGCTGGTTTGGGGCCGGTTGCAGACGCTTAAACTGAGCCCCTATAGCTTCCAGTGGCTTGGAACTACGCCCTTCCTCAGGGAACGGTACGTCGGGGTAGACCAGCTCACTCACACCCCCTTTGGACCTACTCATATTTTCTTTGATAACCTTTTCAGCTCGCCTATATTCAGCTTTCAGCTCCGCTAGCGTGCCCATTTTAGACGAGAAGATCAGGTTAGCCAGGTATGGTTTGCGGTTCCCCTTAATTAACCCAACCACTTCCTTCTCGGGTATCCGTTTCCTCAGCCCAAATGTCAAATTGTGCACGTCCCCATAAAATTCATCAAATCCCTCAGTCGCCAACTGTTTACGCTCCATGATTTGCCAAATCACCTCGTAGTCAGTCTCTACGGTTTTGAAATAGACTAGCAGTTCCGCCTTCAGACCAAGATACCCGCAGTTTGAATCTTCGGCATGACCCTCCAACACCTGCTAGTACCATTTCAAAGCCGCGCCTGACACGAGGCAATGTATCATCCAAGATAAATTACGTTTCTGTGTAAAGAATTTTGTGTGTCCTGAGCAGCATGGATTTTTTCCAGGACGTTCAACTGTGTCTAATCTGACTATTTTCTCGGATGACTGCCTTGCAGCTTTTCAGGCAGGATATCAGGTTGACGCTGTGTATACTGACTTTTCCAAGGCATTCGATCGGGTTTCCCATGTTATTTTGATAAAAAAGTTAGCCTGTTTGGGCTTTCACTCAGTATTTTTGAGTTGGATTGAATCCTACTTATTTAAGCGTCGTTGCATGGTTGTAGTTGATGGTGTTAGGTCTCGTCCATTCGTTGCTTCTTCCGGTGTTCCACAAGGTAGTATCCTGGGTCCACTGTTTTTTGTCATGTTTATTAATGATATTCGCTCTTGCTTCTCTAAAGTAAGATACTTGCTGTATGCAGATGACCTGAAGATATACTTGCCTATTCATAGCCTTCATGATGCGGTATTGTTGCAAGAAGTTTGGATAAACTTAGTAACTGGTGTAATAATAATCGGTTATCACTTAACCTAAAAAAGTGCTCCCAAATAACTTTCTCGAAGCGTGTCAACTTGATTGATACCGTGTATCAAATATCAAACTCGCCCCTGTTGCGGGTTAGTGAAATTAAGGACTTGGGTGTAATATTTGACAAGAAGTTTTCGTTTTCAAGTCATATTAATGTGTGCATTGCTAAGTCGTATGCCATGCTAGCTTTTGTTAGGCGTCATAGCTTGGATTTCAGTGACCCGTATACGCTAAAGCTTTTATATTCTGCGTTTGTGCGATCCAAACTTGAATACGCTTGTTTCATCTGGTCTCCGTATTATTCCTGCCATGTTGCAAGAATTGAACGAATCCAAAAAGTATTCGTACGCTTTGCATAGCGCAGTCTGCGCTTCTCGGATCCTATCCCGACTTATAAAGCTCGTTGCTTATTGATCTACTTAAAATCATTGCAGGACAGGAGGACAATTTTATCGTTGTCGTTCGTTTTCGATTTGTTACGTGGAGTTGTTGATTGCCCTGTGCTCTTGGAGAGGATTTTCATTAATATACCGGCTAGAGCTCTTCGTGCTTCTGAGTTTTTTCATATTGGTGTTCTTAGGGCTCTTTATGCGCGGAATGCTCCAATTACTAGAGCCTTAATTGAGTTCAATAGAATTTCTAAATTTTGTGAGATAGATTTTTCTTGTTCGAAAGATGGCTTTCTGAGTATTTTAAATACTTTTTATAAGTAAGGTAATTTATATTATTATACATTATTAACTACTTTACACTTTTATAATTAGCCTATAAGATTCTTTTTTAATTGGCTTAAATAAATAAATAAATAAATAAAATCAGTAAACAGTTGGAGATGAGAGATTTGATGTTGTCTTCTCTATCCTAAGCAGGGAGCTCTCGGCCGAAATCCCCTTGTCCGTCCCATCAAACTTTATATGCCACTTCTCGAGGTCCATTTTCTTCCAATGCAGTAGCTGTTGTGCGCTTTGGGGTCTCCGTCGTTTCGTGGCTCTCCTCCGTTGGCTTGTATCGCTGCTCCTTTTCTACCTGGCCCCCTGTCGTTCGCAGTGGATGCTTGAGTAGAGCGATGATCCAATCTTTGAGCTCCAGAGGTTTCCATGTCGGTGACACGGCTGCTGAGATTGGCTACACAAGTTTTTATATTTCCTAGCCCATTATTCCACTGGCCATAAACTCCACTTGCTGTTCTATCATTGCCATTAGACGTGTCAGTTGCTCGGTGTCAGTCCCAGTGGCCTTTGTGCCCCCTGCTGCCGTCGCAACCTCAGCTGCTGTGGCTCCCGTTGCCTGCTGCTCAAAGGATCAACGCCCCCCTGTGATCCACCCTGTTCGTTGACGAACATCCCAGCGAGGATTTCGTCGAGGCCGAGAGAGAAACTCAGACTGGCTTCGGCTTGGTCCACTATTACCAGACTAACCCTGCACACACTAACTTCGGTTCCGCCGTCTTCTTCTAGCAAGCTAAAGATCCTGGTTGTACACCGGTTGAAATAGTCCGTGGGATGGAAATCTACCCTGTGTTCAATCCCTGTATCTATTTGGTTGAACAGTGAGCCAACCACCTGATTTTCAAGGGCACGCGTAAAAGCACGTGTAAACGGCCAGTCTCTAGCAAACAATCCCAAACCTCCTGGTACTCTTTCTTCCCTGTTTTCCTCGTCAGTCATGAACTCAGACTCATGCAACAAACTCACTCTATGTAACACACACACAGTCAGTCAAACAAAACCGGTGAATTCCGAACTCAAAGCAACGCTCAACTGCAAGTTGTCGAAATCCAACCCTATGTACCAAGGTAGCAGCAATGTCAATCAAGATGCAAAAGGGGCTTTACTATGTTAAATAAAGACGACGAGGAAAAAAGTTGTAAGAAAAAAAAAAACTAGCAATTAAAACGTTAATTCAAACAAAAAATTCAACCCAATAATTCGAAAAGTGTTACCGCCAACAAAGGCAAAAAAACTTTCGAAATTAAATTAAAACTCAAAAGAAAGATTACAACTTGGATTTAGATTAACTGCAAAAAATCCAACCAAATAATTGAAAAAAAACAAGATTAACAAGTAAGGAAGGCTAAGTTCGGGTGTAACCGAACATTACATACTCAGCTGAGAGCTTTGGAGACAAAATAAGGGAAAATCACCATGTAGGAAAATGAACCTAGGGTAACCCTGGAATGTGTTTGTATGATATGGGTATCAAATGGAGGTATTAAAGAGTATTTTAAAAGGGAGTGGGCCATAGTTCTAAAGGTGGACCAGGGGTGACTCTAGAATGTGTTTGCACGATATGGGTATAAAATGAAAGGTGGTAATGAGTATTATAAAAGCGAGTGATCCTTAGTTCTATAGGTGGACGCCGTTTCGAGACATCGCCATAAAGGTGGACCAGGGGTGACCCTAGAATGTGTTTGTACGATATGGGTATCAAATGAAAGGTGTTAATGAGTGTTTTAAAAGGGAGGGGCCTTAGTTCCATAGGTGGACGCCTTTTCGAGATATCGCCATAAAGATGGACCAGGGGTGACTCTAGAATGTATTTGTACGATATGGGTATCAAATGAAAGGTGTTAATGAGTATTTTAAAAGGGAGTGATCCTTATTTCCATGGGTGGACGCCGTTTCGAGACATCGCCATAAAGGAGGACCAGGGGTGACTCTAGAATGTGTTTGTACGATATGGGTATCAAATGAAAGGTGTTAATGAGTATTTTAAAAGGGAGTGGGCCTTAGTTCTATGGGTGGACGCCTTTTCGAGATATCGCCATAAATGTGGACCAGGGGTGGCTCTATAATGTGTTTGTACGATATGGGTATCAAATTAAAGGTATTAATGGGGGTTTTAAAAGGGGTGGTGGTAGTTGTATAATTGAAGGCGTTTTCGAGTTATCGACAAAAATGTGGACCAGGGTGACCCAGAACATCATCTGTCGGGTACCGCTAATTTATTTATATATGTAATACCACGAACAGTATTCCTGCCAAGATTCCAAGAGCTTTTGATTTCGCCTTACAGAACTTTTTCATTTTCTTCTACTTAATATGGTAGGTGTCACACCCATTTTACAAAGTTTTTTCTAAAGTTATTTTTTGCGTCAACAAACCAATCAAATTACCATGTTTCATCCCTTTTTTCGTATTTGGTATAGAATTATGGCATTTTTTTCATTTTTAGTAATTTTCGATTTCGAAAAAGTGGGCGCGGTTATAATCGGATTTCGTCCATTTTTTGTACCAAGATAAAGTGAGTTCAGATAAGTACGTGGACTAAGTTTAGTAAAGATATATCGGTTTTTGCTCAAGTTATCGTGTTAACGGCCGAGGGGAAGGACAGACGGACGACTGTGTATAGAAACTGGGCGTGGCTTGAACCGATTTCGCCCATTTTCACAGAAAATAGTTACCGTCATAGAATCTATACCCTTACCAAATTTAAGAAGGATTGGTAAATTTGTGTTCGCCTTATGGCATTAAAAGTATTCTAGACAAATTAAATGAAAAAGGGCGGAGCTACGCCCATTTTGAAATTTTCTTTTATTTTTGTATTGTATCATTACTGGAGTTGAATGTTGACATAATTTACTTATATACTGTAAAGATATTAACTTTTTTTTAATTTGATTTAAAAAAAAAAAAATTTTTTTATTTAAGTGGGCGTGGTCGTTCTCCGATTTTGCTAATTTTTATTATGCATTCATACAGTAATAGGAGTAATATTCCTGCCAAATTTCATCATGATATCTTCAACGACTGCCAAATTACAGCTTGCAAAACTTCTAAATTACTTTCTTTTAAAAGTGGGCGGTGCCACGCCCATTGTCCCGGTTTGACATTTCCTAAAGTTGGCGGCCCTATCCAAAACTAGTCACATTGATTATAGCCTATCAACCAAGTTTAAATATCACCTACACGTTATGGCTCCTTTTAGAATTGTGAATACGTAGGCACATATATCTACCAGGTGAGGCTTTGTCCTCCGCAAGAACATTCAAAGTGGTGAAGCAAAAGCTTTCCCAATACAGTGGAACTAATGACCATGTGTGATACTACCCTAACGTAGTGGACAGTCGAACTTGTCTGAAAACTGAAGCTACGCGGTCATCCATAATGAGCTCCTATATCGTAAGGCCGGAAAACAGTAGTTAACAACTTTCAACTTAAAATCCTTCGACTTTCATTCTAAATTTGATTTAACGAAGACTATTGAAATCAATGTTGTGAACACAAACGTCTGCAATCTTTGGTTTACATTTTAAAAATTTTATCCAGTGTCCTTGTAAAATTTTAATTATGTAGATGCGCCGAGGATTATACGATTTTCACCCATGTCGCAATGACATCCACTTAGACTGCTTATGATTTCGAGGGCGGCATCTTTGGCCGAATAGTCACTCCCTAGCGTTTCAAGGTGTAGCTCGGCAGCATTGCGCGACAAAAGCATCCGTTGGAAAGTCTTCGGAGCTACACCTAGAGCTTATAGGAAAGTGACGTCGACGAAGGTATGAGTTCGAAGTCGCAGTCCTATAGCTTCTGTACTGGCATATGGTGTGAGGCTCAGGAGACGTGGTAGCGACTGGTGGTACACTCAGAGAAAAAATCGTTCTAAAACGAACGAAACAAGTTCAAAATTAAGAACATTCGTTGACAAAAGTCTGTTAAGTACGTTTTTTCTTAACTCGTGACCGATGGGCTTGTTTTAAGAACAGTTTTTCCAAGCACACCGTTCGTATTTTATGACCAGTTTGGTATCGATGTGTGAACCTTCTGTGCTTATTTCAAGCACTACTTGGGCTTGATTTAAGATTTTTCGTTCTCATGCTTCGAGAACGTTTTGTGGTCGTTTTAACAGTTTTCGGTCTCATTTTAAGAACGGTTTGTGCTTGATCATTGGTGGGAGGAAGGTAATTTTTTATATGTTACCCCATTATTTATTTATTTTTTATTAATAAATAATTTTTTTGTTATAATAAAAAATATTAATAAAAAAATATTGATAACAAAAAAAAATATTATTAAAAGCCAAAAGGTTCGAAAAAACGCATAATATGCATTTTTTCATATATTTCTCTTATCGAGAAATTTCTATTATTTGATGATGCAATCTGAGTATATATTTAAAACATTTCATAACAAGTTTGAGAATTACCTGTACATATGTGAATGGAACTAAACGAAAAATAAGAGTTAAAAAAATAGAATATAAAAAAATGTTTTAAAAAACTTTAGAGTTTGACGGTGATCGAACTCGCGCCACACGATCGCAACCGTAACATCATAGCCGCTGGGCCACTACAACTGCTTGGTAGCTCGTGCCAAATTTTGTACTTAACATTGTAGTGCACACGAATTGTACCGTTTCTTTTTTCTTAAACTTAATTTAAGAACATTGTTCTGAATTTAAGAACATCGTTCTCATTAATAGAACATTCGTTCATATTTTATGACCAGCCGTTCTCTTTTCAAGAACATGGTTCTCAGTCCAAGAACAAGGTTATTGTTTTAAGAACAGGTCGTTCGTTTTTCAAGAACAAAAAAGTAAGAACATGAAAAGCTTGAATTGAGTCCGGTGGTGCTGGATTTTAGAACGGCGTTTTTCTCTGAGTGTAGGCATTCCTACTGTTCGCACATCAGAAATTGTAGCTCCTAAAAACAGCCGAAAAAACTGGCGGCGCCCTGTGCCACGATAGTCATGAGTATTAATAGACCATTCATAGCAACCCTAAGTCCCCTCTATGTATGACCGCCAAGGAGCGACAAATGATTTAAAGAAATTGTGTTCGCGACGATTATTAGGAGTTAACCCTAGGTGAAACTACGCTTTGCACGAGATATACAGGCAAAAGTGTGACTATTGTATGTATCTCTATTTCTTTTCAGCAGACGCAGCAGTACAAATTCCAAAGACCGGGGTTAGGTTCGAAGCCTCTCTGGAGCATGCGAACGAGGGACAATCCCTTCGCAAGGAGCTACTCCTGAAAATGTTTGAACGGTCTGCGAGATTTTGATGCAAAAACCCCGGATCTTTCCGAAATGGCCAACACGTTGATTTCCTCAAATACATTAAACAAAACCTTTCCTAAATATAATTTTTTTAAATAGAAAAATCAAGCTTTTAAAGTAAGAACACCGGCGTACGCCGGCGCGCCGCCTACGCCGCCGCCGCCGGTATATAATAGAGCCTACGCCGCCGCCGCCGATAAAGTTATCGGCGTAAACCTCTACTAGGTACTAGTCATCACACTCCTCATCAATCTAGGGCGTTGATCAGACAATTAAATAAAAGCGTTGGACGCAGTGCTTCGCCCCACCTAACAGCCGCGACCGATCACAAATTGTCATCAATATCCTCTAACGGGAGTCCAAGGAAACTTGCTGTTTCAACAGGGGTGGACCATAATGAAAGGGGTGTTAGAGGCGTTGGTTCCACATTACAATTAAAGAGATGGTTGGTGTCCTGTGGGGACACATTGCGAGCGGGGCATACATTTTGTATGTCGGGCAACCCCGAGGTAGGTAAGAGTTTAAGCTGTAACTGCATCCAGAACGAAGTTGAGAGAGAGTGACACGCATTTCCCTGAGGAGTATGCGTTCCTCTTCCACAAGTTTTGGGTACTTTTCTTTGAGTACTGGATTCACCGGGCAATTCCTGACATAAAGGTCCGACGCCTGTTTGTGGAGTTCACCAAGCACCTGCTTGTGTTTTTTTGCTTCATACGGCTGGGTTCTCAGGTGCAGTGTTTCCTCAAAATGCTTACGGAGATGACTCCTTAAGCCCCTAGGCGGTGTTGGCTCATCAATCAGATGTCTGTTTGGATGCCCAGGTTTCTGGGTATTCAACAGGAACTGTTTGGTTAGCATCTCATTCCACTCCCTGTTGGGGAGTATTCTCGCCTCATTATGTAGATGGTGTTCTGGGGACATAAGAAGACATTCTGCGATTCTGAGAGCAGTATTTTGGCAGGCATGTAGCTTCTCCCAGTGGGTAATTTTTAGGCTTGGCGACCATATGAGAAACGGCTGGCCAATTGCTTGGCATGTAGTAATGAGCGTTTCTTTATCTTTTCCCCAGGTACTGCCAGCAAGGGATTTGAGGATTTTATTACGGCTCTGGATTTTCGGAACAATTGCGGCTGCGTGCTCACCAAAATGTAGCTCCTGATCAAATTTCACACCCAAGATTTTGGGGTGTAGGACAGTCGGTAGCGTAGTGCCATCGACGTGGATGTTCAAAACGGTCGACATTTGGGACGTCCATGTTGTAAATAAGGTCGCGGAAGATTTAGTTGTTGATAATGCCAGGTTTCGCGAGGCGAAAAAACTGGAGAGATCAGGGAGGTAGCCGTTTATTCCGTTGCAGAGCTCAGCGATCTGTGGGCCTGGGCCTGTGGCCATTATTGTGCAGTCATCGGCGTATGAAACGATAGTGACCCTTCTGGTGGTGAAGTTAGCTTAGATATGTAGAAATTAAACAAAAGTGGGGATAGGACACCACCCTGTGGCACCCCTTGTTTAATTCATCTTGGTTTTGGTGCTTCGTTTCTAAATTGCACCGATGCCTGCCAACCACCCAGATAATTTGCGGTCCACCTCGTAAGACATGGGGGAAGGGTAGACCGTTCCAGGTCTTGCAGTAACGTGCCATGGTTACCATTTCAAAAGCTTTTGATAGGTCTTGCGCTACGAGCACTGTTCTATGGTGGGGGTTTTGATTTAAACCGCAATTTATCTGGGTGCTGATGGCATTTAGCGCGGTGGTGGTGCTAAGTAGTTTCCTGAAGCCATGCTGATGACAGGCTAGCTGCAAATTTGCTTGGAAGTAGGGGAGCAAAATGGCTTCAAGCGTCTTTGCTACTGGCGATAGGAGAGATATCGGACGATACGACTCTCCTATGTTAGCTGGATTCCCAGTCTTTAGTAGCGGGACCATTTTTCCATTTTTCGGGTATGACAAAGCTGGAAAGAGACAGGTTGAAGACATGCGCTAAGTATTTGAAACCCTCTTTCCCTAGGCTTTTAACCATCGGCATGGCTATGCCGTCTGGGCCCACTCCTTTCGATGGTTTAGCGAGACCAATGGCATCTTCAACCTCTCTGGCGGTGATGGTAATTGGTGACGCGCTGAATTTATGTTTATGTGCGTGTCTGTTGGCTCTCCGTCTATCTTTGTCGACCGTAGAATGCATTACATATTGACGGCAGAAAGCGCTCGCGCATTTTTTCGAATCCGACAGCACTTTATCGCCGAAGGCGATGGAAACTTTGTCATTGTGCTTAGACGGATTCGATAGGGACTTTACGGTGGACCAAAGAAGGGTTACAAGGTTACAACCTCTTAGGTGCTCCTCCCATTTCGCCCGCTTGTGTTCGTCCACAAGCAATCTGATGCGTTGGTTTATATCCCTTATTTGGGGGTCGCCTGGGTCGAGCTGTCTTATAAGGTCACGTTCTCTCGCTAAATTTGCGGCCTCCGCCGGGAAGTGAGGCCGAATTTCGAGAATTCTCCCGCCGGGTTTGAAATGTGCCGAGGCGGATTCAATGACCTTGCGGAAAGCACGCTCCCCTTGGCGGGCATCAGTCAGGATAGGGAGGGCAGCAAAGAGGTTGTCTGTAAAAGGTTTGTATTCGTCCCACTTTCCTTTTTTAAAGTTTATGAAAGTGCGTTTTTCTGTAACGATGAAGTCGGCGGTACGCTCGAATGAAATAAGTATAGGCAGGTGGTCGGATGCCAATGTTAGCATTGGCTGCCAGTTGACGCAGTTTACGAGTTCTGCGCTCACGATTGAGATATCCGGCGAACTGTGACAGCTTCCTACCATACGTGTGGGGGCGTCTCCGTTTCCTGTGCAGAACGTCGTTTCTTCAATTTGATCCGCCAACATCTCACCCTTACTGCCCGCCCGCAAGTTTGAATGCCATAGATCGTGATGGGCATTAAATTCGCCTAAGATAATGCGATTGTTGCCAGTGAGTAAGGCGCTAATATTGGGGCGGTATCCACTGGGGCAACAGGTGGCAGGAGGGATGTAGATGTTGATGATTTCGAGGTTTGCATCGCCTTACCGGACAGATAGGGCTAGACGTTCTAGGACATTGTCCCTGCGGTCGATTCCAGGATCAAATGTATGATATTGCACAGAGTGGTGTATGATAAACGCGAGGCCGCCTCCATTTCCGGTCATGCGATCTTTTCTGTGGACATTATACCCAGAACAGGTTTGCAGTGCAGATCTCGCTGTGAGTTTAGTCTCTTGAATCGCAGCAATGCGGATGTTGTGCCGCTTCATGTCGATTTCATCTCCGTGATCTTTCAAGTTAGTTCCTTACAGTTTAACTGCAGAATTCTGAAGTGCATAGGGGGAGAGTCGCCACTTTGGGAGTAAGTGACGGGTGACTACTCATAGGTTGAGGAAGACCAGGACGCAACTGCTGTTGTAGCTCTGAGGCTGGGCGTCCTTGGGCAAGCATTGGGGTACCCGGTAGATTGGGGTTTGCGACCTGGTAACATGGCGCAATGAAACCTGTCGGGGGGTTGCCGTCGCGGAGACCAGAACATCTAGGAAAGTGGCACCGCCCACTGCATTGGGCGGATATCGAAAACATATATATCCTGTGCTGGCAAACGGTGCAAACGGGGTTACGGACTAAGAGTCTGTTTCCCTGACCTACACGATTGCTGCCGGAAAAGAGGGGGGAAGAAGTCGGGGGCAGCGGCTGATGCTCAGCATTGCTACCGACTCTACTACGGAGATAGTAGTTATGAGTGGTAGCAGCTTTTTGAGTTGTTTGCGCCGCGGGGCGCTAGCAGCAGCGGGTACTAGTTGTGGCTTGCTGAGCAGCTGGGCTGCTGGAAGGGTGGGGGGGGGGGGGGCTAAGACGTAGACTACGGGACGCACTTGGACGTCAACAGCAAGGAGCCACAAAATATTTATAAAAGTTACGTGGACGTCGGGTTTTGGGATCAAGCCCAGAACAACCTATCCGATGCAACCATCCCTTACAGGAGACACACTGAACAGAGTATGACCGTCCTAAAAAGATTCTTTTCCGGCAGATGCAGAAAAACCATTTCTCACAGCGGGGTCAGGAGACGGACACGGATTGGATTAGATACCTTCCCGGAGCAAGAGAATATGGAGCAGTCCCGCTGCAAGGAGCTGCTGGGAGGATGACAATTTGTGAAAGGGACGCAACAATTTAAATGGGGTTACCTGAAATGATAGTCCTTGGTCGGGAAAAATCCCGAGTCGCTCCGGTACATAGAACCGACTGCCTTGATGAGCGTTGTGCGCTGCGCTGATAGCGTTTTTACATTTGATAGTTTCATTAGTATACTTATCTTTCAAATTTCTGTAGATGTTGTATGTATTTTTGTTATTACGGCGTGCTTTTCGTTCCAGAATGTTTTTGGTTGGTTTTTGGCCTTTAGTTTGTAAAAATGTTTGTAAGTTGTCGAGCTCGAGGCCATACAACCTATACTAATATATATTTTGAAATCGGTTTTTTCTGGACCGCAAAGTTCGAGAACGGCTGAACCGATTGAGATGTAATTTTGAGCATAGATTTGATGGTGGCTCGACATGGTTATTGGCTAAAAAAACTGCAAAGATTTAGAAACGTTTTTGAGACATCGACATAAATGTGGACCAGGTTAACCCTAAAATGGGGTCATGCGATATGGGTATCAAACGATAGGTATAGACGGGGGTTTTAATGTAGAGTTGATTTCATTTCAATATCCAACTTATTTTGCGAGATATCGACCAAAATGTGGACCAGGATAACTCTATAATGTGTTCATGCGATATGGTATCAAACGATAGGCATTGACGAGGATATTGATGCAAGGTAATTTTAATTTTTTTACCTTGGTTGGTTTGGGAGATATAGAAAATGAGGACAAGGGTAACCTCAGAAAGTTTATATACATATATTATGGGTATCAAAGAAAAGGTATGGATGGTTACATCTATAAAAAACCGTTTTTATTTGAATATTTCTTATTTTTGGGGATATCAGTCCAAATATGAGGGTGACGGTGAGGGTGAGGATGGCGTAGAATGAGAATTAGAGTTAAGGGAACCAGCAGAGGGGAGAGGAATCAAAAGCGCCGGGAAAGGAGATGAAAAATCGCACACCTGCATTTATTTACTTTCGATGGGGATTGCAATTTTTTCTTAGCTGTATAATCGTTATGCCATTGACTAGAATGTCACTTTATCAGCTGTTATTTAAAAAATATGAATTTAGCTTTAGACAATTCGTTACGATTTTCGGTTTGTTTTAAAGTTAATATTTGCCTATAAGTACTTTGTTGCTTTTGTGAAAGTTTATCTAGCGAATGTGTGTGCATTTGAAAAATAACTTAAAATAATAAAAATCAGTGAAAGTTAGTTTTTACGAATTGAAAAATGCCGAAAGTTCGAACGAGACTATCCCGGAAAACACCGCACAAGACGTTAACGGCTGCTTCATATCGTGTAGAAGAACGGGTGCGGGCTTATTTGTTTTACAATAGATGCGCATTTGATTGCCATGCAAATATAGATTATCCTAATTCAAAAGGCCTTCAAATAGGGAGAATGAATGTAGTTTGTGTACATTGCGGTGCGAAAAATGGAGTAGCGAGACGCCAGGCCTTTGTTGTGCGGGAGGTAAAGTTATTATTTGTAACCTTCAGGAGCCACCGGATCCGCTAAAGTTCCTAATTCTTGGTAATCAACCATTGCCAAAGCATTTTCTAAATAATGGAAGAAAGTACAATAGCATATTTCAAATGACGTCTTTTGGTTCACTTGAGATAAGAGAAGGAAATTTCATGCCGACATACAAAATTCAAGGGCGGGTATACCACCTCATTAGATCATTATTGCCAGAACCGGAGGTACTTGCTAAATACTTACAAATTTATTTTATTTCTGAAGCTGGCCAAACATCTATTCGCTCAAATATGGATCCTGCGTTAAATGTGGAAGTTATTGAAATGCTTCAAAATTTATTGCACATGTATAATTCATCAATTTCAAGCTTTAAGTGCAATATAGAACGTATGTCCACGCCCGAGTCTGCGAATTATTTTCGGTTAGTGATACACGCGGACAAGTTACCGGATAATGATCACAGAGGACGATATAATGCACCTTTGTTAAATGAAGTAGCCGTCCTTTTGATAGACGAAGTGAAGGGGCCTAGAGATATTGTATTGCACTGTCGCACAGGGCAACTCGAACGAGTTTCTGAGCTACATCGAGCGTATGATCCTCTTCAGTATCAGACCATGTTTGTAAGAAGAGAAGACGGGTACTGTTTGAAGATGCCAAATTGTGATCAAACAAAATATATATCTTGAATGCAATTCTATGATTACCGGTTCATCATCAGATATAACTGTTTAAATCACCTTCATTATTTTAAAAATGTTTTGAATCAATACTCCGTTGGCACGATGACAAAGATGATTTCCGAAAGATTGAATTTCATACGCAGAAATCAGCAAAAACTACGTGCTGAAAAATATATACACTTACGTGATGCTTCCAATGAAGATTCTAATATTAATGTTTCTACTATAGGCCAAAAAGTTATACTTCCATCGTCATTTACGGGCTCAGCGCGTTATATGTAGGAAAAAACACATGACGCAATGACATATGTACGTCATTATGGACGCCCTGATATATTTACAATATTCACATGTAATCCTGATTCATAAAAGTCATATGATCGACATGAAATTGTAGCTAGAGTTTTTCATTTAAAAATGAGAAAGCTAATGTTTATTTTAACCAAAAAATGCATATTTGGAGAAGTTAGGTGCCACATGGTCTCAGTAGAATGGCAAAAACCTGGGTTACCGCATTGTCATATATTGCTTTGGCTGCAGACGAAAATTCAACCACACGAAATAGATAGCATTATTTGTGCTGAAATACCCAGCCAACGCAATGACGCACTCCTGTACGAAATTGTGTGCGAAAATATGATACATGGACCATGTGGACAACGTAATATATTTTCCAAATATTTGCATATTTGGAGAAGTTAGGTGCCACATGATCTCAGTAGAATGGAAAAAACGTGGGTTAACGCATTGTCATATATTGCTTTGGCTGCAGACGAAAATTCAAGCACACGAAACAACAGATAGCATCATTTGTGCTAAAATACTCAGCCAACGCAATGGCGCACTTCTGTACGAAATTGAGTGAAAAAATATGAAGAGATTTTCCCGAAATTAGAGCGCTGAGATGCAGTCTGTCGCAGATGGCTACCCAACATACCATAGACGGTGTCCTGAAAACGGAAGTAATACTGCCGACCTGGATGTACGTGGAACTATGACCAGAAGAGATAATAGAGGGGTTGTTCCTTATTTCCCTGCAATTGTTGTAAAATTATTTTTCTCTATTCCTTGCTGGTCTTTGTCTTTGATTGTATGTATACAGTCTTCGCCATCTGCTATAATTTGAATAAAATAATTAAAAAAAATGTTTAGTTAAACGGTATTATTGAAAACAATACTTACATTAAGTAGTAATAATACTAAAAGATAGAAAATAATTAGGTAGGTCCTAGGTACTAGCCAACACATCCCTCATCAATCTAGGGCGCGTTGATCAAGCAATTAAATAAAAGCGTTGGAAGCGTCAAATATCTATTGATAGTCATAAGTAAGACCAACTGAACCTTTATCAGGTTATGCTACGTCTCACATTTTTCTATTTCTGTATGTAATATGTGTTCCAAATATGAACCAGATCGGACCACAAATACGATTTGTTTAACATCTCTACACCTGCGCCACCTAGCGGAATTTTTGTCATAGGTCGTTTTCTATTCACGTATATATTGTGACGAATATGAGTGACACTAAGTGATACTCACATCCCTAGTCTGATGCTAAGTAAATGGAGTCACAACAACAATAAAGCAGACAGTCACTTGTATCTACATAAACGAATAAATCATTATGTCTACACATATATACGTACACGAAGCAGAGAAGAGATGCACAAACACATGCAGATATCTGGGATGTTCCCAAAAGTATGCAATTGCAATTGTGGAAGTGTTGCTCACAAATACAAGCATATGAGAAGCTATATATGTACATGCATCTGTAGTTATAATTATATGGCGGTGACTATGTAAATTCTGGAAGCGCCTAGAAACAAGGAAATCACAGAGTATAAAAGCACCAGCGGTACAGGCCCTACAAGCAGTTTAAGTTCAGCACGCTATCTGTCGGGCAATAGAGCAGTTTCATTTAAGCTATCAGTCAGTTTGGTTATTAAGCAAGCTCGTTGCAAAGTATAAGTGTTATTGTTAAGTACTTTAATAAAGGCCATTTTTCCATTATTCAATAACGGAGTTATTTATTCAACAGTTTAGCGATACGAACATTAGCAGAAGATTGCAAATAAGGGGAATTGCAGTAAATTCGTTACAATATGTTATAAGAAGGTCTGGGAAAGACCTCACTGATGGAGTACGTCATAGAGCTCCAGCCAAACGTCCGTCCGATAAAGCAACGATACTTCCCGATATCTCCAGCGGTTGAAAAATTAGTTCATGCCGAGATAGATGAGATGCTTAAGTTAGGTGTAATCGAGTCTCCAAAAAGTTCATGGTCCAGTCCGATTGTTCTAGTGAAAAAGCCGAAAAAAGACCGTCTGTGTTTAGAAACCAGAAGTGTAAATAGTGTCACAATAAATGACGCTTATCCCCTCTCCCATATCAGATCTCTCTAGCCGACTACCCCGATGGTCACTTGAGCTCCAGATCAATCGATTTTTTTTTTGAGCATAGAAAAGGTTCCCAAAATATAGTACCCGATAGTTTATCATGACAGAATTTCGAAGATATTAGTGAGTTACAAGTCCGTCCGTCTATAGATCTCATGTCGTTCGAGTTTTCGTCCGATGAGTACAAAAAGTTAATACGTCAAGTCCGTAATAATGAAAGCCAACTACCTTATCTGCAAATAGTAGATGTTCATTTATATAAACGAACTGAACAGCCTGACGGAGACCCATCTCGAGAAGCATTTAACTGGAAATTGTGGATCCCAAAAACTTTAGTCGAGAAAGTTATCCAATACGCCGACTCTCCGCCAAATAAATGCCACGCAGGCATAGCAAAGACATTAGAGCGTCTATGCATGAATTTTTATTGGCCAAACATGGTCGCTAATGTAAAAGACTACGTACAAAAGTGTGACAGTTGTCGTCAAAGCAAAGCACCTATTGTAATTCTGCGACCTCCAATGTCCACCCAGTATGCTGTTCAACGTCCATTCCAAAAATTGTATATAGATTTACTTGGCCCATATCCACGATCCCGACAAGGCAATATAGGTATCTTAATTGTTCTTGACCATTTAACTAAATTCCCATTATACAAACCAGTTCGAAATTTCAATACGTCCGGCCTTTGTAATTTCATGAGAGAGGAAGTTTTCAGCATCTTCGGAACCCCAGAAATAATCCTTAGTGATAATGGAAAACAATTTAAATTTTCGCAATTTAATAACTTGCTTAAGGAACGGGGAGTAAAACATGTATATACAGCTTTATACAGCCCACAAGCTAATGCTAGCGAGCGGGTGAATCGGTCGATACTACAAGGCATCCGAGCTTACTTGAAGGATGATAAGACGCACTGGGACAAACATCTCCTTGACATAGGCGAAGCGTTAAGAAGTGCTTACCATCAGTCAATAGGATGCTCAACATACTACGCACTGTTTGGTCAACAAATGCTATCCCATAGCGAGGCCTATTCTCTTTTGCGAACACTGCAGGCACTATATGACCAGGAAATAGATAGAACAGACAGGCTTAAACTAATCCGAACGTCTTTGGTTGATAAAATTAGACTGGCGTTTGAAAACTCAGCTTAACGGTATAACCTGCGTAGCTCGACCAAAAACTTTAACGTAGGAGACTTGGTTTATAGGCGAAATTTTGCACAAAGTGATACAGCAAAGAAGTTCTGTGCAAAACTTGCACCAAAATTCATCAAGACTAAGGTGGTGGGTGGCACTAAAAGGAAACTGCATGTATGACCTTGAAGACGATTCGAGTGGAAAACGTGTGAGGACCCCAAAGCCGAGGACTTTGTATCTTCACAACATACACATATCTATACATTTATTTAAAAACTACATTTTTAAATAACTTCGAGTTTATAATAATATTTGAATTTATCACTTATACATTTTATATGAAGTACCAGAAATATACATATGTATACCTTTATGAATTATACCCTAAATACTTATATTCTGTTGTACACTGAAGGGATAATTACTAAATTGAAGTACAAATTTGACTTGCGCACTTTTGCACGCAATCAAAATATTTACATTTCCGCCCATATAAATTTTAAATATAGGATCACCCTAACATGCTTCGAATATTTGGAAGGGAGATAGATACGCACAAAACATAAAAATGCAGCGGTCAATCAACCCTTTGCACACTCAAAATCCAATACACCCAGCTACAAATACAACATAAATAATAACTTAAGTGAACGGAGATCAGCAGCAAGTCGTCAAAAATAAGCGCCGCTACTAATCGGAATTTTACTATACATACTTACGCACTAGCATACAACACACCAACGCACGCCATACAACAGAAGGCAAAAGCATTGGGCAAAGCAAAACACAACGTTAGAATCAGGTGACAACAAACAAATGTACAAACACACAATAGTTAAAACGAAGGCTGGAAAGCACGGTATGCGGGCAAATACAAAGGCATTGTATTCAATAAGAAGTATTATGGTGGGTGGAAATTTATGGAAAGAAATATTCAACTGTTGTTTTATATTGTTAATATTATTGGTTAGAAATTGTTACTATAAAGTAACCGGTTGCCTGCGTGCAAAAATTAATATATAAGGGCGGCTGGCGTACGTGTCTGAAAACTAAAAAAAAATAAAAAAAATACTAATTATAATGATTATTCCGAAAAAACCACACAACTTAGGGTAGGGTATATATCATTTTTCCCCTTGTCAATTAACCCAATTTGTACTAAAAGTTGTGTCATTCCGAACACTTCCTTCTATGACATTCATGAAAACGCTGATTTGCCAGCCTTCAAAAAATTGCCCACTTGAGTTTCAGGAAAAGATCTTTTATTTTTCTTTTCGGAACGAGCGTCTGAGAAGGTAAGACCAGCAGAGATACGCCAACATAACCATGAGGTCAAAACCACGTTTAATGGTGTGACCAAACGATATAAGTATATATTGACGCGGTTACTTAAATATTATCTAGAGTAGTAAATAAAAAGTGTGCGCTTTATATATTTTAATCGGCAACGCGTGTTTAATCTCTGCTGGTTACAAGGCTACTACCACCACCAAGACTCTGAAACCACCAGGAGGAGGCCGATCTTCTGCGAATCAGCATCATCATCCTACACCAGGAAGCCGCAAATTCGTGACACATATAAATAAACATATTTTCTCCCCAAATATATTGCTTTTTTTATCCTAATTGAATTTCACTGCTCCCAAAGTAAAATATATATATATATATATAATAAATGTTATATTAATTTAAATATGCACAAAAAAAAAAAATACTTAACAATATATACGTGTGTGTAAATATGTGCATACACTAAGCTATTTGCAATAAAGAGTGTTAACATTTTGTATTTCCACGAAGGAAATTATATATTAATTTAAAGGAGAAAACAAAAAGAAAATTTTTTCTGATCGCGCTAAATATTACAAAGGAATTTTCTTTTATAAATGTAGTTAGAAACACGTGTTAAAAAAAAAGAGAAAAAAACTCTAAACTAAATGAATGATATCGCATGTATATTACAGTGTGCGTACACAAAGTAATTATGGCAGAATAAAAAAAAAGATTAAATGAAATGTTAAATTATGATTAAAATAAGAGTGTCATTTTGGTATCTCTGAGGGCCAAAATAATTTTTAGTCTCCCTCAACAAGATTTGGTTTTCTCCTTTTAGTTTTCTCTTAAAATTTCCATTTCAATGCACACATACGTTTTAAATATTTATACATATGCATGCTGTCAAGCGATTTAGGAGATTATCACATTTAGTGAGCCCTCCCTTTTAATTCCTCTGCTTTTCAATTGAAATTCTTGTTGATTTGCTTTATTTCATTTCTCACAATAACTATAAATATGAATACTTACTAGGGTGAATAAGAAAATAAATAATATATGCATATATGAAACAAACATAAACCTAAGATTTCAGCGCACACAGCAGGGAAGCCTCTTCGCTACGTGGGACTGCCTTATTGACACCAATGTAAGTGATATTGAGTTATTATTTTTCACTAAATATAAAACAATTTCTTTCATCCATATGTACATATATACCTGTGTATATACGTAAGTGCGGTTGTACCCGCGGAATTAGTGTACTTAATTTTCTTTTACTTTTGCTTTACCATTGTGATCCTCTCTTCTAAGTGATCATACATACGATGATACGTATATATGGAGGAGTTTAGTTTGTTGATCTACATACATATATAGCTATGCAAAGATTATGAACGAACTGGAATTCATTCATAATACATATAAAGAATATCATTTTTTTTTTTTGTTGATGCACTCTAACTTTCTGCCAACATTGTTTTTATTTGAGAACCAAACGTGGTAGACTTTGTTCTCCTTAGTTCTTGCTTTTCTCCTTTCTTGTTTTTTTTTGCGAAAACCAATGCATATGTATGTAGATGTGTAATTAGTACGTGCAAAATTACATACTTTAAGAATATAGGTCAATGACCACATAAGATACCAGCTGTTGAGATAGGTTAGTTATTGTCTTTTTGTATAAGACCCATCAAGAAAGTTGTTAGCAGTTAAGTGATAGAAGCATATGTGAAATTTTAAAGTTTGAGTTTCTTCTCTTAGAATCCTCATTACCATAAGCAGATAATTATGACTTGAATGTAAATAAAGATAGTTTTTATAATGGATTGCTAAACTAATTAGTTTGGTCTGATCGAAGGAAGTGGGGGTTAGTCTAATGGGGCCTTATTACCAAGGTAGAGTGGGTTTAGAGCAGCAGAAACCTATATATGTGCTGCAAGGTGATAAGGGCTGAGCACGTAAGTACGCTTGTAGAAGTAAGATTTAGGTGACAATTTTCTTTACGTCTGGTGTGCAAGTATAAATAATTATTTTTAGGACTGTAGAATAGGTATCTTGTTCCTGTAGCTGTTTGAATTACACCGCCCAGGCTGAAGCTCCGGGAACAAGCCAGTGCACATGCGGCAACTACAGGAGGCATCTCACAAGAAATTCTGAACGATACTCAAACGTTGCATAGCACCCTTTTCACAGGTATCATGACAAAAAATAGTGCCCAACGTGGGGCCCGAGAGATTATATAAGTAGCATTCTTTGGTCTGTAGTATTTATTCCCTTTTGGAATACCTTATTGTCCGTCCGCCCATAGTTTTTTTGGTGATGTAAAAACCTTTGAGGGAAAAATTTCTTGGAATGCAATCCATGTAGCTTAATGCCTACGGATTTGACCAGCTTTTTCATGTAAAAAAATTACCAAAGAATTAAATATTTTTTTATAATTTTTTTTTTTTACGTTTATGTACTTAAGTATTTGCTGGAATTGCAACTCTTTTGGGTTATATGCCTTGGGAATTGAGCGCGAATCACCAAGTATGTAGACGATTTTATAAATTATATATCTTTAATTTTCGAAGTAAACATTTTCTTCTTGTTAGTTGCATTTTGTTCAATTGTAAGGAATTAAGTCGCAGTATAGCTAAATGCCAACAGGCTTACCGACAGTACCCATCAATTTGTGTAATTTTATAAGCAAGATAAGGTTTGATATCCAACTCGTTTAAATTTTGTTAAGAATTTGAAATATTGTTTACTCCTCCACCTATTTAAATTTGTGGATTACTTTTTTTTTTGTTTGACCAATGCCTCACGATTGCAGCGTATTTACATTAGCGCGAATTCCCCCAGTTCTGACACCTCTACGACTGGAGAATCAGAATAACATTTTTTGATGATTATCAGTTTTTTTTTTTTTTTGGAAGATTTATCTATACTTATAAATTAATGATTTTGTTATGGTATAATTTTGTGAAACTATTTTATACTGTGACAGACCAAAATAATACTAATATTATAAGAATATAATAATATATTTTCTGAACTCGATTTTGCGGCATCCTTTTGAAGGTTGCTTAAACAAAACTACCCTATTACTCGAGACTAGTTTTTTTTTTCAAATTTTTTTTGAAAATGGAGAACGTATGTACGATCTGAAGGACAAGTTTCCATGAAAATGATTAGCTTTTGACAAAAGTCTGTTCCCACCGGTTTAACCGAACGTGCTTGTTGACTTGGCTCAAAAAGAAGAGCTCATGTACCCAATTCAACGCGAATTGATGCAGCAAGGAATTTACCCAGAAACCAAGCCCGAATACTAGACTTCGTACAGCTACCCACACAGGAAATCTTTCTAACGAGGGACGGAGATTAAACGCGAGTTTCCAACATCGAGAATCGCAAGAGCAAGGAGCAGTTAGTTTACCTGTGCACCAATCGCAAGGAGCAGCGAGTTTACCTCTACTTCAACAGCAAGGTGCAATCAACATCAATACTGAAGAGGACAACGGAGTCCAAAACATCGTTTCGCCAGTGATATCTGCCAGGCATGCAACAATTTTTGACGATTTAGAAAATCGCGTTACCCAAATTCTTGAGCAAAAACTCGATAATGTCGTAGCCAACTTAGTAGAGAGACTAAATATAAATGCACAGTCGGCGCGACCTGTTGTAAACAACAGCCCGCCACATGTTAATCCACCTCGCACTGTGCAACCAAATGTATCAACTCCCTCGGGGCCTATAGATATACCTCAGTTAGCGTATGACTCTCAGAATCAGAATTTTCTAAGAAATATAGACCAAATACGGTTTGGTGATAGTACCAATATTCCAAACTCGGGAAGAATAGCTCAGCTTATATCAAACTGGAATATTAAGTTTGATGGTTCCACTAGTATTTCAGTTGATAGCTTTATATATAGAATAGAAAGTCAGGTAGTCGATACCTTAGGCGGCAATTTCAGTTTATTATGTGAGATGTCCAAATCCTCTTTGTAAACGAAGCAAAGGATTGGTACTGGCGATACCGGCGATCTGTTGAGCGTGTCACTTGGCCTCCTCTCTGCCAGGCTTTGCGATCAAACTTTCAACAACACAAAAGTGATTTTGAAATAAAGGAATCAATTCATAGTAGGAAGCAAGGGCCAAGCGAAACATTCGATGACTATCGAAATGATGTTCTGCAAATTGTAGAATCTTTACAAACTCCTTTGCCTGAACCTGAGCTGGTGGAAATATTGCAACACAATCTGAGATCCCATGTGCGCCAAAAACTCTTATACTTGCCTATCGGTTCAATGGCTGAATTGCGAAGACTTTGTCTTAAAGGTGAAAGCCTTCTCAATGAACTTGCGAAATGTAGCACCACATTATCTGCCACCAATCAACGACCACCACAGCGACGTTTAGTTAATGAGTTGATTCCTGAAGAAGATTCAGCAGGAAACATAAAATATGAGATTAATGGAATTTCAACAAATCTAAATAAACCAAAATCTATTTGCTGGAACTGCAAAAATAAAGACATCGGTATTTCGACTGTCTGGAGGAAAGAAGTGTATTTTGTTACGGTTGCGGCGCCAGTAATGTATACAGACCCACATGTAAAAACTGTAACCCGGGAAAAGTGAAAGCGAGCGATGGTTTGAATCATACCCCTCGCCACGATCAAAAGAACAAATCGTAAATAATAAATCTACTTTTGCACATCAGTCGCAAAGCGTGGTTTGTCTAAAATTACTTGAGAGGAAAAAAACTAATAATAATAGCGATGATAATAAACTAACACCTTTTGTTCATACGAATATACCATATAAAGTTCGCATGCAAAATTATAATGAAATTAGAAGCAAAATATTCAACACTGATTATGCGAAAACAAACTGCCGTTTAGTTCGATCGTCAGCACGTGCAGTAGAGTTTTGGAAAAAAGTTAAGGAAAATCGAAAACAGCTTAATAGCGCTATCTGTTCTATTGAACATAAAAACTTTGATGTGAGGCCTTATGCGAAAATGCATATCCTTGGAATAGAATATTTAGCCCTACTCGATAGTGGAGCTCAGGTTTCTTGCTTAGGTTCGAATTTAGCTGAAGAGATTAGTACGAAAACTAAACTGCGCAAACATACAACAGCAGTTTGTACAGCCGATGGCAAAATGCAAGTTGATTTTGGCACAGTAGAACTGGACGTCAAATTTGAAGGTAGAAGTGAGAAAATAAAATTTTTTGTAACACCTAGCTTGTCTAAAAAAGTTATACTAGGAGTTGACTTTTGGGTTAAGTTCTAAATCGCACCCCACATAGTTACCGAGATATCACCTTCCCCATGGAAAGAAGAAGAAACCCTTCTTCCCTTAAGTTTTGAGCAAAAACGGCGTATTGAAAAAGTTAAAAGCCAATTCCCAAACTTCGAGAAAGAAGGCTTGGGAAAAACCTCGTTAATGGAGTATGTTATTGAGCTCTAACCAAACGTCCGTCCGATTAAGCAAAGGTATTTTCCTATCTCTCCTGCAGTGGAAAAGCTCCTTCATGCAGAAATTGATGAGATGCTTATGTTAGGTGTAATCGAGGAGTCTCCAAATAGTCCATGATCCAGTCCGATTGTTCTAGTGAAAAAGCCGAATAAGGTCCGTCTGTGTTTAGACTAAAGAAAGGTAAATAGTGTCACAATAAAGGACGCTTATCCCCTCCCACATATGGAAGGTATATTGAGTAGAATACCAAAGGCTAAATTCATCAGTTCCCTTGATCTGCGACGCGCCTTTTGGCAAATTCCCTTAGCAGAAAACTCCAGAGTTTACACCTGTTTTACAGTCCCAAATCGTCCGCTTTACCGATACCGCGTGATGCCCTTCGGCCTGTACAACGCCCCACAAGCCCTCTGTCGCTTGATGGATCGTGTTATTCCTCCCCAGTTAAAGAACCAAGTATTTGTCTACCTAGATGACCTCTTGATAGTGTCGGAAGATTTCGACACACGCTTATGTCCGTTTTGTCCGATGTTGCTCACTGCCTAAGGAAAACCGGTTTAACAATCAATTTCGAAAGAAGCAAATTTGAAATAAAGGGTTACGTTATCTTGGTTACATTGTTGGTGATGGTACTCTTAGAACGGATCCCGATAAAATTTCTGCTGTAACAAACTAGCCAGTTCCGACTAAAATAAAACAGCTAAGATGCTTCTTAGGTATGACGGGGTGGTATAGACAATTTGCCGATAATTTTGCCACTGTTACCACTCCACTTACCAACTTGTTAAAGAAAAGTAAACACTTCAGCTGGAACGATGAAACACAATCATCGTTTGAAAGCCTTAAACAAAAACTATGTAGTGTCCCAGTCTTGACGGGCCCTAACTATGAAAAACCTTTCATAATACAATGCGATGCCTGTAAGTTTGGTGTTGTTGCTGTTTTATTGCAGAAAAATTACGATGGAGTGGAAGTTCGAATTGCCTATTTCTCGCAAAAGCTAAACAAGGCTCAGAGCAACTATAACGTTACAGAGCTAGAGTGTCTTGCAGCTATGCTTAGCTTGAAGAAGTTTAGAGCCTACGTAGAAGGGCAAGATTTCACCATCGTCACAGATCACGCCAGCTTGCAATGGTTGATGCGCCAGTCAGATCTCTCTAGCCGACTAGCCCGATGGTCACTTAAGCTCCAGAAATATCGATTTACAATTGAGCATAGAAAAGGTCTCCAAAATATAGTACCCGATAGTTTATTACGACAGAATTTCGAAGATATTAGTGAGTTACAAGTCCGTCCGTCTATAGATCTCATGTCGTTCGAGTTTTCGTCCGATGAGTACATAAAGTTAATACGTCAAGTCAGTAATAATGAAAGCCAACTACCTTATCTGCAAATATTAGATGGTCATTTATATAAACGAATTGAACACCCTGACGGAGACCTGTCTCGAGAAGCATTTAAAAAAAAACTATAACATGCGTTTCAGAAATAGCTAAATTCCGATTACTTGACAGCTAACGCCAGGTATGCGATGGATGGTAAGGGGTAGAATTATTGTACCCCTGTCTATTCTTAAGCTGTGGAAGTGCTTTTTTTTTGTAATTGTGGCAACTTTCAGAAATTCAATTACGGCCGCCTAAATGTCTAAAATCTACCTATGTGCATCCCTATCTTCAAGCGAATTTAAACTGCTTAGTTGCTTGGTGCAACGCGAATTCATGCCGCTGAACCTCAATAAATGTAAATTCCTGTGCCTCTGTGGGAGATCTTTGCCAGCAGCCTCTTACTTACTTACTTAATTGACGCTTAACCGACTAAACGGTTATGGCCGTCCAACAAGGCGTGCCAGTCGCTACTGCGCTCCGCCAACCGACGCCAATTGGTCACACCAAGGGAGTTTAAATCATTTTCCACCTGGTCCTTCCAACGGAGTGGGGCCGCCCTCTACCTCTGCTTCCATAGGCGGGTTCCGATAGAAACACTTTCTTGGCCGGAGCATCATCTTTCATTCGCATAACATGGCCTAGCCAGCGCAGCCGCTGCGTTTTAATTCGCTGGATTATGTTGATGTCTGCGTATAGCTCGTACAACTCATCATTAAATCTTCTTGGGTACTCGCCATTACCAACACGTAGAGGTCCATAAATCTTTCGAAGAACTTTTCTCTCGAACACTCTCAAAGCCGCTTCATCTGCTGTTGTCATGGTCCATGCTTCTGCCCCATATAGCAGGACGGGTACCATAAGTGACTTGTAGAGTATGATTTTCGTTCGCCGAGAGAGGACTTTACTTTTCAATTGCCTACCTAGTCCAAAGTAGCATTTATTGGCAAGATTGATTCTTCGCTGGATTTCAGTGCTGATGTTGTTGCTAGTGTTGATGCTGGTTCCCAAATAAACGAAGTATTTTACTATTTCGAAATTATGGCTGCCAACAGTAGCGTGGTTGGCAAAGCGGGTATGCGCTGAGTCTTTGCTCGATGACAGCAGGTTCTTCGTTTTGTCCTCATTTACCATCAAACCCATCTTTACCGCAGGCTCTTACGTAATTAATAACTAAACTTGGTTTCAACCTTCATATTATAACTACTGTTAATAAGACTAGGGGTATTCTATCATTCGTGAAGCGATGGTCTAAAGAATTTAGTGACCCGTATGTAATCAAAGCCCTTTTTACCACATTAGTTAGACCGATACTAGAATACGGATCAATAGTCTGGAATCCGCGATATCAACTTAATGCAGATAGGCTTCAGTCAATACACAAGCAATTTTTACTTTTCTCTTTAAGGAATTTTCATTGGGACTCTGCGTATAACCTTCCTCCTTATACTAGTCTGTTAAAGCTTATCAATTCCAACTCTCGGAAGTCGTAAAGAAATGCTAGGCGTATTATGTGTGGCTAAACTACTGAATGGACTAATTTCTAGCCAATTTCTTTTGAACGAAGTAACTTCAATGTCCCATCACGAGCGTCAAGACATTACAAACCTTTTCGTTTGAGGCAGTGCAGAACTAATTTCGAGTTAAACGAACCTTTTCGGCGTTTGTGTCATGATTTCAACTCTCACTCGAATCCATTTGATATAACGGATTCACTTTTGACTATAAAGAAGCCTGTCCTATCCTGTCTTAACTCGTAACAAAATAAAAATAAATAAATAAAAAAAATCTATATATGCTAAAAACGTTAACTTATTTAACAATTTACTATATGTATAATTTCCCACTGTTATGTATAATACTCATACTCTGTAGCTGAGCAGTTTTAGATCTCGACGCTTAACAAACCCCCGCCTATCAACAACTCGGCAAAAACAAAATCCGTTCGTCATGCGGATGCGCCCCTCGTGTCGGTTGGGCGGGCTTTGGAGGGAATTAATCCGTTGGGTTTAATATTATACACTCGAAATCACTGCCGAGGAGCGACCCCGCTTAGAAAAAGTTTTCTAAGTGAGAAAACTTGTTTCTAAATTTTTTATGTTGCCTTGTGGAAGAGCGGAGGGAATTTTATCATCTTCGCTGAGTGCTTCAAAGCTGCCTCTGTTTAAGATGACGTAGACGACTTCCCTCTAGAATCAGAAACGTTGGTAACCAGGTCGCCCTTTTCATTCTGGCAGAAATTTTAGCCGGGCTTGAAACCTTCAATTTTTCGCCGAATTTTCGGTACCATATTAAATTTTTCCTATATTTTGTGTCGTTATTTCCGGGTGACGGCTATGTAGCTTTATGGATCTTTTAATGTTTGAATTTTCAGCTGAATATGAAAACATTTCGAGATACAGCGAAGTCAATCATCCTCACTCCATTAATTAGTATGTATTTTTATGAACAATATATGAATGTATGTACATTTTTTCATCGTCAAATACATTGGGAAAAAGCGGTAAATACAACAGTTATAAATAATATCACAGCATTTTCATGGGTGACAGCCATGAAATCAATGCAGAGATATTCAAAAGATTCGTGCGGCCTTAGTAGGCCTTGTCACGCTCTTTTTATACTTAGCTGAGCAGAGCTCACAGAGTATATTAACTTTGTTCTTATAACGATACACCGTAACTACATAAACTAATCGAGATAGATATAGATTTCTATATATCAAAATGATCTGGGCGAAAAAAGAAATTTATTTAGCCATGTCCGTCTGTCTGTCCGTTAACATGAAACTTGATTAAATTTTGAGGTATCTTATTGAAATTTGGTATGTAGGTTCCTGGGCACTCATCTCAGATCACTATTTAAAATGAACGAAATCGGACCCTAGCCACGCCCACTTTTCCGATATCGAAGATTTGGAAAAACCGAAAAAATGCGATAATTCATTACCAAAGACGGATACAGCGATGAAACTTGGTAGGTGGGTTGACCTTATGACGGAATATAGAAAATTAGTAAAATTTTGGACAATGAGCGTGGCACCGCCCACTTTTAAAAGAAGGTGATTTAAAAGTTTTGCAAGCTTTAACTTGGCAGTCGTTGAAGATATCATGATGAAATTTGGCAGGAACGTTACTCCTATTACTATATATGTTCTAAATAAAAATTAGTAAAATCGAACACGCCCACTTAAAAAAAAAAAAAATTTGGTAAGGGCATAGCTTCTATGACGATAACTGTTTTCTGCGAAAATGTGCGAAATCAGTTGAAGCAACGCCTAGTTTTTGTACACAGTCGACCATCTGTCCTTCCGCTCGGCCGTTAACAAAATAACTTGAGCAAAATCTGATATATCTTTACTAAACTTAGTTCACGTACTTATCTGAACTCACTTTATCTTGGTATTAAAAATGGGCGAAATCTGACTATTCGATATCGAAAAAACGGTGTTTTTTTTTCAAAATGCTATAACTTTTTCAAAAATTGACCGTTTGGGATCATTTTTTTTTAAATATGTTTTTAAATGTACTTTTCGGAAAAAATACAAATAAAAAAAAAAATTCTCGGCCCACACCGGGATTAGTGGGGATGATTGCAGAATTGATGAAGTTTTTTATGAGAAAAAAGGGCGAAATCCGAAAAACTGAAAAATTACAAAAAAAACTTTAAACATTTTTTTGAACTTTTTCCGAAAAGCACATTTAAAAGCAAATTAAAAGAAAAAAAAGATCACAAACGGTCAATTTTTGAAAAAGTTATAGCATTTTGAAAACAAAAACGGTGTTTTTTTAAAAATTCATAACTTTTTTTGAGTTGGATGAAAAAATTTGAAAAACTTCTGAAAAACGTCTTTCGTAATCTAGAAAAAGAAGAAAAACTTTCAGCCAATTCTAAAGGGGTCGGGTTCAAAATTGCTCGAAATGGGATGGAATACCCCATATATAAATAAATTAGCGGTACCCGACAAGCGATGTTCTGGGTCACCCTGGTCCATATTTTGGTCGATATCTCGAAAACGCCTTCACATATACAACTAAGGGCCACTCCCTTTCAAAACCCTCATTAATACCTTTAATTTGATACCCGTATCGTGCAAACACATTATAGAGTCCCCCTGGTCCACCTTTATGCCGATATCTCCAAAAGGCATCCACCTAAAGAACTTAGGCCCACTGCCTTTTAAAATACTCTTTAATACCTTTCATTTGATACCCATGTCATACAAACACATTCCAGGGTTACCCTAGGTTAATTTTCCCGCATAGCGATTTTCCCTTTTTTGACAAAGGATGATAAAAGAATTGATAGCTGAATAAAGATAGCAAAGGTAAGTTGCTCCACTTTTTAATATTACCATTCGTATGTATCCATGAAAAAGACAATTTTGTCTCCAAAGCTCTCAGCTGAGTATGTAATGTACGGCTACACCCGAACTTAGCCTTCCTTACTTGTTTTTCAAGATATTTAAATACAGTTTTTAAGTCAACCTTGCGAATGCCGGAAATATCCGGTTAAGTATTGAATTATCACAGAATTATATTTCGTTTTGAAATAATATTTATTTTTTACAGGAGTGTTAGTCGCGGTCAGAAGAAGTAGTGTGTTAAATTTCATTATAATACATGTCTTCAGTTATTGCAAAGAAAAACGTGTGACGTTGACCCCCTTGACAAATAGGTTGACGTATAGACCGATGAATGGATGAGCAATGCTAACATAAAGTTTTTTTGAATAATTGAATTGGGTTGGAAAATCATCAGTCGAAAAAGTGACAAAATAAATAAAAATCTCAAAGTGCTTGGTGAAAGAGCACATCAAATATATGTATATATTAGCAATAGAGAAATATTTTTTGAAAAGTGTGGGCGCAAAGTGTACAAACACTTAAAAAATTTTGCGAATATCAGTTTTTTGGTGCACACCCTTTCTAAAGAGGAAACAATTTTCTAAAAGTTTTGAGAAAAAAAAAATTAAAAAAACTATAAAAATAATCATCCTTACCAACAACCAGCTCATCATCAACAACAAGGGACCAGGCAACAATAACACAATAAGAAGCAGTACATACAAGAATTGGTGAGTAGGCATTTGTTTCATTTTTCATAAAAAAAAATATAAAAGAAAATAATAAAACTTTTTTCCACAAAAGTTATACTATTTTTTGTAAACTTCAAAACATATATATATATATATATATATATATATATATATATATATATCCACATATATACGTGAATATTGCGGAAATTTTCGTACCGTTGGTTTTACTGCAACCTTTTTGCAACCAAAAATTGGTAGAAAATATTCCGCTATACCCATAGGCAAAATCCGCCAATTATATATATATATATATATATATTTATATGTGTACATATTTCTAGTGGTATTTAACCAAAAAAATTGCAGTTTACTTGCCTACTCAAACCGACTGTGCAAGAACAACATCTGCAAAAATTCTTCTACAGCTGAATTTACCCTGTTGTTCCCACAGATCGTTGAACTGTATGAAGATTTTTTTTTTCAAGCAACTTTTAATTTTGTAATTTATTTAATAATTGGGGAAAAATTTAAACAACGTGACATCAGGACGGCAAGGCAGAATTATTACTGTTGATCAAATTTCTTAACCTCTCTCACATTAGCAAATTTTTCATCTTTCTTTGCTGCACTCTCCCAGCATTACAATCAAGCGCACTCAGCTTCACTACAAAAACGCGACATTAAAGCGACGAAGAATCAAATCAAGACAAACTATGTTTGTAAACAAAAATAGAGCAGCTTCTTTGATTCAGATATTTTCGTCCCTATAGGAACTTTCAAAAAAATATTCATACAAACTTGAAAGCACATATTATTATTTTCTAATATATACATACATACATATAACAGCAATTTACAAATACACGTTTATTTCCACACGTATATATAAGTGGAAAGTGTTTGTGATTTTTTTTAAATTCATTATTTTTTTTACAAGATCTTGCTGACAGGCACGTCAATATAAGCAACTATAATCTGGTTCGTAATGACAGAGTGGGTAAAAAGGGTGGAGGCGTTGCAATTTATTGTAAAAAATATATAAATATGAAGCCTATTTGCAAGTCGGTGGGCCCCGGTAAAGAGTATTTGTTTGTTGAGTTACGTGATGCTTCTACAAAGGTCCTTGTGTCATGCGTTTACAGTCCCCATAAAACTAATAGTCATGACTTGTTACTTTCTTCCTTGTCCTCGCACATTGTACCTTATGATAGTATAATTGTTTGTGGCGACTTTAATGTTAATCTCCTCGTTCGTGAGGTTCCATTCTATTGAATAACTTCTGTGGTACTGGTCTTAGTGTTGTAAATCGGGATATTCCTACAAGGTTTGGTATTAATTGTTGTCCTAGTCTACTTGATTATTTTATTGTTTCTGACTTTGCTATTGTTCTAAAATTTGACCAGATACCATTTCTATCAGACCATGACCTTATCTTTTGTTCCTTTTACTTTAACTCTGACCGCTGTGACGCAAATAGCTCTTTTGCTTTTAGGGATTATCGTTTTCTTGACAACAATGCTTTGTACTCCGATTTGTCCCATGTTGATTTCAGTGAATGTTGGCGCCTCGTTACAGCCAATGAAAAACTTCAGTTTCTTAATAATAAGATTCTAGATGCCTATAACAAGCATGTCCCCACTCGCTATAGCAACCCTACAAACAGGTCCTGTCCCTGGTATAACGGCCAAGTTATTTCTGAAATTAAAGCGCGCAATAAGGCACACAAATTGTGAAGGAGGATTAAAACTTATGTAGCATGGCAGGCCTACAGAATCGGTAGAAACACTGCTACTAGGATTATAAGAAACCAAAAATGTAAGTTCTTCACCTCAAGGCTAAATCCCTCACTACCTCCTAAATCTCTTTGGCGTAATTTAAAGAGTCTTCGAATATATGGAAATAAAAGGCAAGATTGTACTTTGAATGCAGATACCCTTAATGATGCGTTTGTGCATATTTCAGTGGTTGGTGTTGATTTTGGTAATTTTGTTCCAAATGGTTCTGTGTGTTTCTCTGGAAGTCCATTCGAATTCTCTGTGGTTACTGAATGTGAGGTAGTAAGAAGTATTTTTAAAATAAAGTCCAACGCAACTGGAAATGATGGTGTACCAATTAAATTTATAAAAATTATTTTACCATTTGTGTTGAGTACCCTTACACACATTCTTAACCACTACATTACGACATCTTGCTTTCCGAGCCGTGGAAGTGTGCCATAGTTAAGCTTGTTCCTAAAAGACGGTCTGCGGTCTATTTTGAGGCATAATCTACTTTCACCGTACCAGTCGGGTTTTGCAGCTAATCACAGCTGTGCAACTGCATTACTAAAAGTAATCGATGATATCCGAATACCCTTCGATAATAACCAGCTCACCCTGCTCTGCTCACCAGACTTTTCAAAAGGTTTCGACTTTGTCGACCACGAGTTGCTCTGTTATAAACTACAGCTATACTTCGGATTTACTAAAAGCGCCTTGATGTTAATGGAAAGTTATTTAACTGGAAGAGTTCAATTTGTCAACACAGGAAGTGAAGTGCCGGGTATGAAAAACTTAATCCAAGGTGTTCCGCAGGGCTCCATCCTTGGGCCCTTATTATTTAGTATTTTTATAAACGACATTTTTTCAGTGTGTAAGCATATGGGCATGCATGCGTATGCAGATGATATACAAATGTATTTATCTGGTAGTTTCACGAACCTGAGCACACTTTGTGTCAAAGTAAATAATGACCTATCATGTGTGCAGTACTGGGCCAATAGTAATGGTCTTTGCCTTAATGCTAATAAATCGTTTGTATTACCTATTTCTAAGAAAAAGGTCGTCGATGTACTAACTCCTACTATATGCATTGGTAATACTGCTCTACAAACTGTTACTAAAATCACGAATCTGGGTTTCGTAATTAACTTAAACCTAACTTGTTTTGATCATATCAACTCTGTTGTTGGTAAAGTGTATGGTATATTGCGCAATCTGAGGCAATCTGCACCGTTTACGCCTCCTCAAATTAGAAGAAAGCTTGCCGTACAACTTATATTGACAATAATAACCTACTCGGAGCTAGCTTACAACAAATTAGATTCGTGCTCTGCACATAAAATTGAGATTGCGACATATTCGCCTATCAGAAGGCTAGAAGTGTAATTTTCTTGTTCAGGTTGATTTCTACTAAATCCCCACCGTACTTATATGAAAAACTCACATTTGCCAGATCTCTCAGGTCATGTAATATACTTGTACCCAGCTTCAATTTTGTTGTCTCTACAAGGCTGTTTTTCGTCAACACCATACGTATATGGAACTCAATCCCAGCTGCAATAAGGAACAATGTAAACCAAAGCAATTATAAGCGCATTCTTTTCAATTATTTCTCTAAACATTAATCTTAATCTGACCATTTTGTTTTTGTTTTTCTTTTTTACTCAATTTTTTCCCAAGTCGTTTACTTTGAGTATAGTTTTAATTAACTGTCTTTAATATGTCTACTATATCTATATATAATTTATATCACTACAACTGTACTTTGTATAGCATCATTAACTTAGGTTAGCTTTAGTAATACTGTGTATCCCTTTTTTATCCCAAAATTTTATTCAATCTTGTTAAATACATATCTATGACACTGTTTGTTGTACTATAAAAGATATATTATCTTACTGTACTAATGCAATTTCTAATAAATGAAATTAAAATGAAATGAAAAACATTATACATACAATTAAATTCCGTATTTCGCGGATTTAAATTATTTAAGGAACGTCCCGTTGTCCGTGCTTGACTCTATTAAAAAAAAAACACAAACACCGCCACCAATTTAAATTCCCTTTTTTAAATTTTCGTGGCACCAAGAGTTTTTTCATCTTCGAACTTTGCGAACGTTCCCTGAGCGTACAAATAATTTATTCAATTTTTTTTGGTGAAAACCCAAAAGTTTGCGCAAAATGCCTCGCAGTTCCTCAAAAACGTTCGAAACCGGGACAAACCCAAAAGAAGAAACGGTCAAGGAAAGGGCAACAGCCCCCCGCCCAAAATACAAATCAGTTGACCCATCCGCGCAAAAGTTCATCGCGGAAAGTGACTGTCTCATGAGATACTGTGCAAAATTTAACGAGGCGCCGATTCAAGATCACACTGAATCGTATCTCATGATCAAAGACAAATCACTAGATGATTATTTGGCACAGCTTCAATCGGTTTACGATCTGGTATTTTCGAAACCAGACGAAATTTTCCCTGAATGCTTCAAAAGTTCAGTACAAGGCAAACAATGCGCTTGCCTTGATACGTATGAAATGACCAAAGCAAAGATTGCCGATCAGCTTTCGTTGATCAAAATGATGGCAACGCCGAGTCCACCACACAGCGTGGAACAACCCTCGGCTGAGGCAAATATTTACCTCAAAGTCCCAGCATGCGACGCGGAGACCTTTTATGGGTGCTATGAAGATATGTTCACAGCGGTGTACATTAACCACCCAAGGCTCTCCCGTGCTCAGAAATCGTACCATCTCCGGTAAAAAACGCAAGGCAAACCCAGCTCTATCGTCAAGCAATGTCCGTTGAGCGATGATAACTTTGACCTTGCCTGGGAAGCTTTACGGTCACGATACGAAAACAAGTGTATCCTGGTTGACAACCAGATCAAATCCTTAATAACTCTTGCCACTATTTAATCCGAAAACAGTGAGCAACTTCAGAGATTGCAAAATACAATCAACAACTGCCTATCAGTCCTTCACTCTCAAGGAGTTACGACAGACAGCTGGGATCCGATTCTGGTGTACATTTGTTCATCAAAACTTCCTGAAACAACCCTGTCACTTTGGGAACAATCTCTCTCTTCTCGAAGGGATCTACCCTCATGGTCACAAATGAACGACTTTCTCACCTCGAGATACGAAGTCTTTGAATATGTCAATAGGCTTCAACCAAGCAAAAGCAAAATAAAACCAGTCGCTCATCAGAATTCTGCGCAAACATTCAAGAGTACGCAAACGCTTGTGGCAAGATCTAAAAAGGAAACTTGCCAATGTTGCTACTCGCCGCACCTTATTAGATTCTGTCCACAATTCAAATGAATGTTTGTGCAAAACCGGACACAATTTGTAAAACAAGCTAAGCTGCGCACAAACTGCCTTAGCAGCACTCATATCATCAATGAGTGCACGAGCAAGTGGTCATGTTCGACATGTAATCAACGGCATCACACGCTGTTGAATGCGAATCCACAAGCTCCACGTTCCACCCCGCGACCGAATGCATCAAACGTGCAGCACACAACTGCTGAATCGAAATCTCCCGTTAGATAAACGCAGAATAGATCCGATTCTAGAGAGCTACCGTGTTGCTCAAAACACGCACCGGTTCAATCATTACATGCAGCCAATGATAACCAAATTCTCCTTCCTACTGCTATGGTCGCAGACGAACACGAAGGGGAATTATTTCATCTAAGAGCCCTTATCGATTAGGGCTCGGAAAGAACTTTCATTTCCACGAAAGTTTAACAACGGTTGAAACTTCCATTCGAATATTCAAAGTTCCAAATATCTGGCATGGGTGGACTAGTCGTACAGAAGTCCTCCAAACTTTATCCTTTGACACTGGTTGCATCCAAGGCCATGAAAAGTATAAAGGCTTATGCCATTGTGTTGCCGCAACTTACGAAGAATCTGCCAATATCCACCATTAGTCGCAAAATCTGGGAGCAGTTCAAACTCCTTGAGGTCGCTGATCCCAGTTGCCACTTACCAGGTCAGACTGACATGGTCATTGGCAGCGGCATACTTCCACAAATTCAGCTGGAAGGTATAAAAAAGGTGAGCGGTAGCATACTTGCGCAACAAACCATTTTTGGTTGGATTCTCAGTGATCCAATAACTGAAAATGTTGTGTCAATCTCGACACAAGTCCAAGCGTCAAACGAGACACTCAGTTCTCAACTGAGACAATTTTGGGAAGAGGAGGAAATTCCACAACCTCCACAGATATCCCCCGAGGATCAAGCGTGTGAGGAGATATATGCAACAACCACGGCACGTGCGCGATCGCTTCAGAAAAAGGGGGAGTTAGGTACAATGTACAACAATGTGTTGTAAGAATATCTCGACCTTGGTCACATGGAATCTACCGACCCATGCGAAATAACTTCGAATGGCAAGGTCTTCTCATTTTACTTGCCACATCATGTGGTAGTCAAATTAGATAAGGTCACCACCAAAGTTCGTGTGGTTTTCAGCGCCTCAAAGAAATCTGGGTCAGGCAAATCCCTGAATGACGTTTTATACACGGGTCCAACTCTCTAACCAGACCTCATGCTACTAATTCTACAGTGGCGCATGCATAAGTATGTGTTCAATAAAGACATTGAAAAAATGTACCGTCAGATCCTCATACACGAGGATGACAAAGATTTTCAGCGAATCCTATTTCGCAAATCGAACAACTCAATTGTTAGCGATTTCAATTTAAAAACGGTTACATTCGGCGTCAATTGTGAACCATATCCCGCTATTTGCACGTTGCATCAACTATCCGATGACACGAAAACGAAATTTTAACTTCTGTTTTAAAACTTTTTGACCCGGCAGGATGGCTGTCGCCAGTTATGATCCAGGCCAAGATGCTTCTTCAAGAAATCTGGTTGGATGGCAGCGATTGCGCCAAGCCCGCAACATTATCAAAATGGCAACATTTCGCAGAAAATCTGCCAGCCATTTGCCACATCGAAATATCTCGATGGGTTAATGCCGTTCCAGGGCAAGACAACTAAGTCCACGGGTTCTGTGATGCCTTGGAAAAAGCATATTGCGCAGCGATTTACATCCACACACACGCGGGCAACCAAATAAAATCTTCTATTTGGTTGCGAAAGGCAAAGTTGCCCCCATCAAAACTGTAAGCTTACCCCACCTAGAGCTATGTGGCGCAGTCCTACTCTCCAAACTGGCTTCAACTGTTCGAAAATAGCCCGACTTACAAGCATGCAACACATTCTTATGGTCCGATTCTGAATTGTACTAGCGTGGCTAGAAAAATTTCCATCTACCTGGAAGACTTATGTGTCTAACCCTACCTCTCAGATTCGAGAATATCTTCCTACCGGCACCTGGCGCCATGTATATAGCCAAGACAACCCTGCTGATCTTCTCACACGTGGCTGCAAGCCGCATGATTTGATAGGCTCCTCCCTTTGGTGGCACGGACCACAATGGCTTTCTTGCCACATTTCGGCATGGCCAAAGCCGAAAGCAGGTAGCGCTTCTCCACCCTAGAAACGCAAGGTCGAAGGATATCACGCACTCGAGGAAGAGGATGATATTCTTCGCGAACAATGCCTGCAATAAATCCAAATCAGTGGCAACAACACATAATCCCCATCTGAACCAATAAGATTTGCAACATGTGAAAACGCGGCTTGTGGCAATGGCATAATCTCGCCATTTCGGGCGGAAAAGAGCGCCCTACAAAATAATATGCCTATAAGCAAAAAGAGCTCCCTTCCGGCTCTTAACCCCCTTACCGACGGAGACGGCCTCCTACGTATCGGTGGCAGATTGGAACATTCTACATTACCATACAACGATAAGCATCCAGTAATCCTTCCTCCGGATTCGAGGCTATGCCAGTTGTATCTAGAGTTTTTACACCGCCTGCTTCTTCATGCAGAAATACGGTTAATGCTCCAAATGTTGAGGCAAGAGTACTACGTACCAAAACTAAAGCCTCTTATCAAGAAATGCATTTTCCAATACAAATCGTGCACGCTTTTCAAAGAGAAAACGCGCACGCAAATAATGGCAGCGCTACCACCTGAGCGCTGCAATTTCTCACTCCCATTTTCCACAACAGGAGTAGACTTTGCAGGTCCATTCCAAATAAAAGCATCGGTTCTTAGGTCAACAACTATAATAAAAGGGTTCGTGGCTGTATTCGCAGTACACCTCGAGCTATGCTCGGAGCTTACCACCAAAGCCTTAAGAGCAGCATTCGCCCGATTCGTTGGCAAACGAGGTTGTCCCTCAAAAATGATGAGCGACAATGGTAAAACGTTCATTGGCGCTCAGCGCGTACTCGAATGCGACTTGGTTAAATTTCTTAACGAATGCTCCGTGGACATTGTCCAGATATATGCCCCCCAGGGAATAAACTGGTAGTATATTCCACCCAGTTCCCCTCATATGGGCGGCTTGTGGGAATCCGTAGTAAAAAGTTTTAAAACCCACTTCAAAAAAACCGCTGCACCCCACAAGGTTACATTCAAAGAATTCACGACGTTGTTGGTGCGTATTGAAGCAGTTCTAAATGCGAGGCCTTTAACTTCACTATTCCAGGTCCCAACTGACTTCACAACGCTTACTCCGGGTCACCTCATCCGAGGTGCACCGCTATTAGCCATTCCTGAGCCAAACGCGGAAGACTTGCCCTGGATAAATCGATGGGAAAAACTCAAATCGCTTCATCACCAATTCATTCGACGCTGGAAAGAGGATTATCTGAAGGACTTTCAGAAGCGCTGAAGCGCAAACGCCACAGCGAAATCCTCAACCAGGCGACTTCGTCGTAATTAAAGAAGATTCGCTTCCACCGACCGAATGGCGTCTGGGACGAATCGAGAACGTTCGCCTCGGCCCTGACAACCGTGTTCGGGTTGAAGAGGTTCGCACCCAAAATGGGCTTTTCATGCGCCCCTTAGTAAAATTGTGCTTTCTTCAAATGGAGCACTCTTCGCGCAAAGCACTATAATTTATATAGGTTTTCCTCGTATAACTAACTTTCAGCATTAACTTTCCGCTTACCATCCGCTGCATACAACTACCTCTCGTTTCTCTCTCTGTTCTTTACTTTCAGGACGACACATAGTGGCATCGAGACCGGCATGCCCACTGGCTCCCACGGCGTAGACCGACAACTGCCTTCAGTGTCGGCTCTGCCACCGCTACCACGCGCTGCGGACCTGCCCGGCTTTTAAGGCGATACGGCCGCCGCAGCGTGCAACAGTGGCCAGGGCTCAGGGCTATTGTTTTAATTGCTTAGCCCTCACGCATACAACGGGGGAATGCGAATCCCGAGGGTCGTGCAAAATTTGAGGCCTGACCCACCACACCCTCATTCACGAGGGACCGAGAAGTCGACGTGGGCAGCACGGAGGAATACAAACACCCAACCGTCGAGGAAGCCGAAACCCAATCCGAAGAAGAAAAAAGAGAGGACCCCGGCCCGCGCCTGCAGGGCCCAATAGGAACGCCATGCAAATAAAATAGCGGCAACCCCCAAACTTGCGAAGACGGCCATGCGCACGATCGCGCGCTCCCCTCAAGGCCTGCAGACGGCGCGCTGCCAACTGCGCAATACCAGTCGCGCCTTAGTTACGACCATCCGCGTCCTACAGAAACACCAGAATGTGCTTACTAGCATTCCCTGCAGGGCGGGCAGGATGTTTAAGCCGCCTACATACCAAAATGAGATGGCGGAGTGCGCTACCCTTACGCGCAGCCGTGCGCGGCGAACTGGAAGCGCCAACACCTACGAAGGGCTATCGCCATCAACAAAACGGCAACCGACCACCAGTCAACTACTACACTAACAAGCGGCAAACACAACAAAGGAAAAATAAATAAAAAAACAACACAAATTTACAAAAATTAAAAGCTGTTTTTACATAAATAATAAACAAATAAAATCGTGGTCGGTACGGACACAAAAAACCATAAAAGTGTTAAATTATACAAAGTATTTTACCTAAAAAAAGGAGAAAACGTGAACAAAATACATACAAACATACAAACAACAACACAAAAGAAAAATAAAAAGTTAACATTAAGGTGTGTGAAGAAAAGAAAAAATTTTAATTAAAATGTATATTTTTTTTTTTGAGTATTCGATTTTGTAACTCCTTCTTATGTTTATCTTAAGTTCATACAAAATAATCCTGATTTTTGGCAATTTTTTTTCTGACGAGGTCAAGTATTTTTTTCCATATAAAAAAAATTACATTCAAATATTTGTATCTTATTATACTAGAATTTAATGTGTTACGAAACTGCATACTCAAAAAATTTGGCGAATTTTGCAAACATTTTTTTAAACAAAGTTTGTAATTTTTGCAATAAATCTTAATACATAGTTTTTGACTAAATTATTCAAAATAATTTTACTGAAGAAGAAATCAATGAAAATTGCAAAAATAAGGTGTGCCAATAATTATGTTCGGCACTCTACATATAGTATTTTACGAAGAACATAATTTTCTATTTTGTACGTATTGGTGTGAACGGTTGGTATTTTCGTTTCAGTCTTATTATCTTCAATCCATTTCACTTTATCCCTAGTTGTTGATTTGGGATCGCGTAAGGGACAATACTGCATTGGCCATGTTGTTCATGGTAGCGCAAAACTGTGTCATGCAGTTTAGAGACTCTTCCCGAAATAGTTGTTCCGCTTCATTTCTTTGTTGAATAATTTCCATCATCTTAGAAAACATCTCTTCAGAAGTTGACGATGATTTGTTGCGGCGACGTGAATAGGTCGGAGTCCTACCATTGGCATCATGTAATTCAACTAGCCCACCCACAGAGGGTCACATGTTGGGGACAATGGTCTCAACAATGGGATCATGGAATTGAACCGGTGGAATGAGAGGGTCACATGTAATTACCATTTCAGTCTAAAAAAAAAATCAAGGAAGAATGTTAGTTTTTTATACATACATATATATACATACGTATATATACATACGTATATATACATTTTATGGGAGTAAAGTCATACCTTTGCACCAATAGTTGGTACGCCTGGTTCCCCAAGTACTAAGTTCTACCGATAGTGTTTAATGCCCTCTGCTCTCTTTTCTACCAACGGACCTCCTTCCTTTACTAAGCGTTATCTTTCCTTGCCCTGGATCGCACCTGGTTCTTCCAATGTTTAAGAGACTGAAATAAAAATGATTTTAATCGAACTAATTTGACTGTACATTTTACGGGGTTTTTATATTTTTCAAGTTCTAAGCCTTCAAAGTAAAGGAGGACTGGCTTATCTGAACAACCAATAATTATAAATGTTGAAATTTCTTAGAGCATCTCCCATCTTGGCCCCTCTGGGAACTGGGCGAGATATCCAAATGAAAGTTATCCCAAATTTTAAGTTAGACATCATGTGATATCTTCAATGTACAGACATCGACCTGTTACAGTTTTATTATATGAAGAGATTTAGCCCCTATTCTGGTAATTTTTGCAGATAATATTCCACGGTCTATAAGCAAATATTTTGCGAAACTTCTCGATTCTAGGTGTGAAAATTACTGAGAAATTACGAAAATGGTTTTATTTGAACAATCGGTTGTATCAGATATGTATTATATATAGCTCCGATACTGTAATTTTTCTCAGAAAATATTTCGAGCTCTATTAGGAACCACCACACAAAGTTTCACGTTCCTAGGTGTGAAAATGAAGGAAAAATCACTACCGCCATATTTTGACGCAAACCTATGTCCACCCAGACACCAGCAGGGTTTCCGTAATATGCACAGCACAACAACAGCATTAAATGCCATAGCCTCAGTATTTCTTCGCAGAAACATCCTATATATATGTGGGTCTACAATACACGCATGAGTTACAGGAAAGTTTCCGGTAATTCTATACGACAGAACTAAAATATTAAAACACGTCGGAAAAAGTATCAAAATATGCGTTTTGCCCTCGAAATCGAGGAATCATTTGTTTATTTCTGTCTAGAGATATTTGCAATTTATGTTGACAATTTTCTGTCAATTCCAATTTTGTGTCAATTTCTTATTGGTGCCATCATACATAAGGGTTTTTCGAATCAAATTTTTTTGTCAATAAATCTTCAATGAAAGAAAAAAATTACTTCCGCTTTTTGATTAATAATATCGAGGTCAAAACGCGTCTTCTGATACCCCTCTCAATGTTTCCGGCCGTGCTTTATCAGTTGCAATCTATATTATACATTTAGCGACAAGACATCCATATGTTCATTTCATTTGTCACTATTTCATAATTATATAGCAACTTACCTCTTTCCATTTCGCCAGAGTCCTCGTCGGTCCTCTTAGGGCGTTAAGGTGCTCTGCCAATTCCACCCACAGCTCCTCCATTCTCCTAGGATTCGTCGGGTAATTTTTATTTTGTTTTATTTGGGGGTGGCTTTGCACAAACGGCAAATAGCAGTCTGTTTGCTCTTTGCTTGTGCGATACTGTTTATCCATATCTGTAAAAGAATTTATATTATTTATTTGCATGAAAATTAACAAAATATAAACGTTTTGCACTTGTTTACATTACTTACCATTTCCAGCCAATTTTATACAATGATACAATGCGAATAGTGATGCAAAGCGATTGTTATCGATTACTCATTTTCTGGCCCCATGGCATTCGTTCAATTAATCGATTAAGGTTAAACGTTTTTAAAAACACATTTCAAACTTGTATGTATACATGCTTATTACAAATCATATTCTTCAACTTTAAATAAATAATTTTGTTTATTACATGTGTTTGAAAACCTATTTTCATATGGAATCCATAAAAAATTATTTTGTTGTCATCTCAAATGGAAGATGCAAACAGCTGACTGTCTAAGTGTGTTCTCACCACATATCATGGGTGAATTTCTTGTGATTTGGCCTTATAGAATACCAATATGATACCAAGTCACAAAAATTGTCTCTAAAGAAAAATCTCAAATTTAGTGAAATGAGACAGAAGTACAGAATTTAGCTATAAGAGTCACTATCTCAAAATAGAGTTCAAATCACAACACTAGTACGAAAGAATACCAACAAATAATAATTTGTGAAGACAGAGCGAAAACAGACACGTCCGAACTGTATCATTGCTATTTCGGCACTTTTTGCCTACTCATTTCAAAGTAGTACTTGTTGGCAAAAGTTATTCGACGTTTGATTTCTAAGCCCGAATCTATATTCCTCAACAGTAACGTGGCTGCCAAAGGGCGAATGATGTATATTTTATCTTTAATATCTAACACAGCTTTTTCGTTCTATTTTTGAGTTTTTTAAATGAATCCTGTAACGAACTGTTATAACCATAATTACACTTTTTGTAATATTTTAACCAACTAAACACACTAGCTGCCGCCGGTTTGATGGTAGCGTGCCAATTTCTATTGAAAATTAAAAGAAGGACGACGGAAATTGGAAGAGAAGCTCGGCCTAAAATATCTTCAGAGGTTATCGCGCCTTACATTTATTTATTTTTTTTACATACCCGAAAAATCAACACTATTTTCATCTAAAAAATTCTCTTTGGTTTTAGCTAATTGTAGTTTCACTCCTTTGTTCTATGCATAGTAAGTAATCCTTCACCCCTGTCATATCAATTAATTTAGCCTAAAACAAACAAGGAACGCCAAGTTCGGGTGTAACCGAACATTACATACTCAGCTGAGAGCTTTGGAGTCAAAATAAGGAAAAATCACCATGTGGCAAAATGAACCTAGGGTAACCCTGGAATGTGTTCGTATGACATGGGTATCAAATGGAAAGTATTAAAGAGTATAGTTTTATAGCCTTTTCGAGATATCGCCATAAAGGTGCACCAGGGGTGACTCTAGAAGGTCGCACACTAACTACAAAAGAGTCACAACTTAAAATTTTTCAAAATCGGTTTTTTTCCATTAACCAATTCACAGTACACATCTCAAACTGCCCCTTAAATTTCGTTGTCATTATTTTCTTCTTTAACTGGAAAATTACCGTTATGCCAGTTTTGGTGTTGATTACATCGCTTGCACTCTATCAACTAAAGAGTACTATTTTTTAGTTGCGTCAATGTGTTTAAGAACAAGTGAACCAGTTTTTTTACGCATAAAGTGTATTATTTTTAATTCTGGCTATCTTGTTGCAAAAAAACCTTTAACTTTGTTGTGTATTAATTAAAATTGTGTCTTTTATTACGTAAAGAGTGAGTAAAGTTTCTTGTATTATTGTGAAATGTGCCTTTTTTGATCAAATAATAGTGAATGTACAAGTAGTAAGGTTTTCTTAGAAATAGTCATAATTCAAAATTTGCTATATATTTTATCCGTAAACAAATAATTACAACAAAAATTTCGGCAATTCATTTTATAATGAAGGTATTCTTCTTTGCAAAACTGGATTTCAGTATAACATTACAGACGTTTTCACATAAACCGTTTTTCTTCATGCCTGAACATTTACATTTTTTCAAGTTGTGACTCTTTTGTAGTTAGTGTGCGATGTGTTTGTACGATACGGGTATCAAATGAAAGGTGGTACTCATTACCATTTAAAAGGGCCTTAGTTCTATAGGTGGACGCCTTTTCGAGATATCTCCATAGAAATGGACCAGGGGTGACTCTATAATGTGTTTTTACGATATGGGTATCAAATTAAAGGTATTAATGAGGGTTTTAAAAGGGAGTGGCTCTTAGTCGTATATGTGAAGGCGTTTTCGAGATATCGACAAAAATGTGGACCAGGGTGACCAGAACATCATCTACCGGGTACCGCTAATTTATGTATATATGTAATACTACGAACAGTATTCCTGCCATGATTCCAAAGGCTTTTGGTTTCGCCCTGCAGAACTTTTTCATTTTCTTCTACTTAATATGGTAGGTGTCACACCCTTTTTACAAAGTTTTTTTAAGTCATATTTTGCGTCAAAAAACCAATCCAATCACTATGTTTCATCCCTTTTTTCGTATTTGGTATATAATAATGGTATTTTTTTAATTTTTCGAATTTTTCGATACCGAAAAAGTGGGCATGGTCATAGTCGGATTTCGCCCATTTTTAATATTAACGAAGTTTAGTAAAGATATATCGATTTTTGCTCATGTTCTTCTGGCTTCAACCGATTTCGCCCATTTCCACAGAAAACAGTTATCGTCATATAAGCTATGCCCTTACCAAATTAAATGAAAAAGGGTGGAGCCACGTCCATTTTGAAATTTTCTTTTATTTTTGTATTTCTTGCACCATATCATCACTTGATAAATTAAAAAGTAATGTGTTTTTCACGTTTTAAAATTTAAAAAAAAAATTAGTGTTTTTTCCGTGTAGATATGACTTTTTTAAATTAAATTTTTTTCTATTCCATCAGTTTCTTTCTTTTGAATTTTATATACGTATACGTTAGATCTAATGCATAGGCTCAAAAAGCATGAATTCTACTTATTCCTGAAGGAGGTACTTCGGTGTTTTTTTATCAATTTATTTATGATTAATATTACAGGAATGAGATTCTGTGGCTTTTCCTAATGTTCACATGTTGTTGAAAATCTTGTGTACGCTTCCAGTAACAACGACAACGAATGAGAGATCTTTTTCAACTTTTAGGCTGATTAAAAACTATTTGAGAAACACGATGAGCGAAAATCGATTAAATGGCTGCGCATCACTAAGCGTGATCAAATTGCTACCCTTGATGAAGTTTTAGATGAAATGGCAAAGAAAAGCCGACGCATGCGCTTAATTTTTTAATGTAACCTTTTTCATATCATATTCTAAATACACGTACTTTAATGTTAAAGCTAAAGACAACATTTTTTTAAATTTATTTAACTGAAAAAAAAAAAAATTCTTTTTGAAGAGGGGGGGGGGGGGCCCATTCTGGCGTAACAAAAATTTAAAAAGCTGATCTAATTTTTTGTTAACACATCTATACAAAAAAATTAAAAGTAGCGGGATCAGGTAAATTAGCTCATGCTTTCTATGCATTTTGATGCGGTGAATCCAAATACCCTATAAGAATTGGCCCAAGTGGTCATGGTATGGCCTTAACATCAAAACACGTAAAAAAATCACTGCAGATTGATTTCTAAATAATGTTAGAGCCAAGCGAAGGCCTGCTACGCCCATTCTGTTGGCGGATTGGGATTCGGAGCATCACAGTATTTGGGAATACATCCGCGGCTGTGACTTATCGAAAGTATGTATGTAAGTGAAAAAAATAAATACATTCAATTCAATTTCAATTACTGCAAACTTAGAACTAGTTCTTATTTTCATCAGAATCAGAATCTTCTGAAATGTTGGGTTCGGGTAAAACGTTGCCCTCTGGATTTTTATGATAAGAACGATATTCTCGGTATAACCAGTTTTTCATACATTTTGTCGTTTAGTTTTGATTCGGCAAGAGGCAACGGCTTCGAATAAACCGGTTTGCCTTCAATTAAACAACGACCTTTTCGACGGCGGCCACCGTGGTGTGATGGTAGCGTGCTCCGCCTACCACACCGTATGCCTTGGGTTCGCACCCCGGGCAAAGTAACATCAAAATTTTAGAAATAAGGTTTTTTAATTAGAAGACAATTTTTCTAAGCGGGGTCGCCCCTCGACAGTGTTTGGCAAGCGCTCCGGGTGTATTTCTGCCATGAAAAGCTCTCAGTGAAAACTCATCTGCCTTGCAGATGCCGTTCGGAGTCGGCATAAAACATGTAGGTCCCGTCCGGCCAATTTGTAGGGAAAATCAAGAGGAGCACGACGCAAATTGGAAGAGAAGCTCGGCCTTAGATCTCTTCGGAGGTTATCGCGCCTTACATTTATTTTTTTTATTTTCTCATATATTCAGCTATTACAAATTCTTCATCGGTATACTTTTTTTTGAAGAATACATTATTCAGCTCATCTTTTGTGTATCTCAACTAGCATATATATCGCTTGGGTAGTTTTATAGCTCCCTTTGTAAAATAATTATAAATAAAAAAATCGTCATAGAATTGTATGTGAACCTCGAAAAGTTTTGGTGAGTTACGAGCTCCTCTAATAATTTGTGCCCAACCTTCAGGTACGTATACCGGAACATTCGAACATACGGATGTGTGCTGTTCTTACTTTTTTTTCAAAAATTGTTGAGCCATATCAACGAATGTGTCATACAAACAGCAAAATCAGTACCCTGTTGCCAGCCAGAAACATGAATGTGCCACATTCATTTTTCTGGCTCAACCTTGTGTGGTTGAATTATAAATTCGTGAAAATGGCACTGCAAATTATTGGGGTTTCCATGTGCGTAGGAAGCTCTAGATTTAAGTAGAACCTAGAGAATCTAAAGGGTAGTACAACGAGGTCTATAACACAAAATCGGCAAAATTGCACATTTTTGCTTCTGGTTGGTGGGCGATGATATGTATATACTAGACAGCTCGTCTATACAGAAAGTGACATTTTTATCCCGTTAGGATACTACAACAAGAAAACAGCTAGGCGATAATATTCTTAACACGCAAAAGTATTGCGCCTATTGCTTTAAAGCTGCGATTTGTTTGTTTTCCTGTATTTTGTTATATTGGTGGCATTATTATCAGCATTTATCATGAGCAGATGCATTTCATTTTTTATTGCGCTACTGCGAACATCAAAAAATCCAACTGCAACAGATCAAAAAAAAATATTTTTTATCTGCATAATGAAGGAAAAAATGTTGTGGAGCAGTCGACCAAAATCGTTGACGATGAGAAAAGAACGTCAAATTTTAGGAGAAAACCGTGAAAACCTTAAGCATCGGCTCCCAAAATCAACGCGAAAGTTGAAGCTACACTACGAATCTAAGTATAGAACGAAACAATTGGAAGTGTGCGTATGAAAAATGATATTCAAGGATTTTTTTTTAAGAAAAACGCCGATTCGCTAACAAGAACAAAACCAAGGCTTTGGACTTCTGAAAAATTGCAATTTCTAGTGATAAGAGCACAATGGATAAGCATGAATATTTGTCCATCTTAAAAGAATGTTTACACTCCATAGCGGAAAAAATCAATATGCCAAATAATGAGTTTCTATTTCAACAAGACACCAACACCAGGAACACAGCCAATGATGTTCAATTATGGGTACATTTCAACACCAAACACTTACCAACACCTACTAAAATACTTACTGACATAAACCCGGTAGAAAGTTTTTGGTCCTAACTGGAAGACGACGTGCACATACATAAAATTTCGTTGAAATGTGACCTTAAATCTATTTTGCTCGAAGAGTGGGAAAAAATTCCGACAGAATTATGCAGAAAGCTGGTGGAATCCTTTACAAATCGTTTGGATCCAGTTTCCATAAATGCTAGCTATCATACAAAGTATTAAATAGCATTTACATACATTTTACAAATACTTGTGAAAAGGAATGTAGATTACTTATGTTTTGCTTAGTTTACGGAAAAAATAAATTATATTTTAAAAGTTAAATAACTTATATAACTAGTTCGAAAGCTTTAACACCCCTGAAACTTGTTTACTGAATAAATAATAAAATATAAAATTAGTCAAAGATTTTTATAATCAGCTTCGAATGTAAAATACTTTTGATAGCCACTGGAGGTATAAGACACTTAATTTCAAAGTTCCACGCATACAAAATGGCGAGTTGTTATCATTAAAGAGCAAATTTTAATTGGTCTCTGTTTGGGAACCGCTGAATTCTAGACATATCGTAACAAGTAGTTGGGATCCACTGAGACGCGCCATGGGTTGGGAACCACTCCAATCATAATATACCGTGACTTTCCAATATCAAATACACTTGCTCTTTTACTATGTGCAAGCATACACATAAATGTGAACAATCGAACATACATATGTACATACGTATTCAAGGGCAGCTAAGGTTCGAGAATTACGATGCGTGCTAAACGAGGATTCGGCCAATAAGTTGGCTGATCAACAAGAGACATTCCTTGAACGCCCAACTGAAACCTAGAACATATTAAATATTCACGTACCTAGATTTAAGTTCCTACGCTTTCCAGCAACTATCAAGACTGGCCCTCTTTTAGGGATTTATTTACTGCTGCCATCGATCAAAAGACTAATTTAACAGATACACAAAAATTCCATTATTTGAAGTCTTACCTTTCGGGAGAAGCCTTACAATTGGTAAAACATGTGGCTCTCTCAGCCAGACACTTCAACCATCGTAGGAGTGCGGGTTCAAATCCCAATCCCGGGAGAAAAGTCTTTGAAAAGATTTACAAGGTATAATCGAAACAGCTGTCGCCTTGTCCATCCTGATGTCACGTTGTTTAAATTTTTCCCAAATTATTAAATAAATTATTAATTAAAAATTGCTTCAAATAAACGTTTTCATACATTTAAAGCAAAAAGGGCAATCTCCGCTTAAACTCATAAACATAGACAACATTTTTTAATTCGTTGAAATTCTATAAATAGAACAAATGTAACAACACCAAGTTTCTTTGAAACCGTCTTACAAATGCATAAGTTTACCACATGATGACGAAGTATGTACTGTACATAAAGAAAATATGCAAAAGAAGGCAATTGGGATAGGTTAGGTTAGATTAGGTTGGGTGGTAGCTTCCCTGATAGGGGAATCTCACTTGCACAACATGAAGGTCCGTTGTGATACCACATATAATAAACTAAAATAACGGTGACGTAGATATAACTACTTAGAGAATCGTTGGGTAGCAACGATAAAGTTCCGAATGATCCCGATCTCAACCTTGGATAGCTCCTCGGGAGATCCAAGTGAGTCGCGACCGAAATACTTTCGCCTACTTCTGGCAAAAGCTGGGCAATCATGCATAAAGTGATTTGGTGATTCCACCTCATCATCCTCCATACAGCTGCAGCAGGATGGAGTTTCCAATATATTGAGACGTACCGCTTGGATACCCATGGGACAGTGTGCTGTCAAAACCCCAAAGACCATTGATAGGTGTGGCTTAGTGAACCCAATTATTTCAGCAGACCTCCTGTCATCCGCTTTCGGCCAGAAAGATCATGCTACCCTGCAATACGTAATGTCCGCCCAACGTTTGCAGAGCTGACTCGAGGCCCAGCCATAGAAGCCGAATCCACAGGTGGCTTGGTGATCCCGAAATCCCTACAGCCATCTTCATCCGGTTCAGTTGTACCGATTCGGGCTAAGAGATCCGCTTGACAGTTACCCGGAATATCACTATGGCCCGGGACCCAGATAATCTTAATTGTAAAATAATCCGATGCAATCGCAAGTGAGGTCAGGCACTCCCAGACCACCCTCGATCGCACTGTAGTTGAGCTCAAGGCATTTATAGCCGCTTGGCTATCAGAGTAGATGTTAAATTCCCTAACCGGAGTAGCACTGGATAGCATTTCATCCACCGCATCCTTAATCGCAGCAACTTCCGCTTGGAATACACTGCGGTGATCAGCCAACTTAAACTTGCGGCTTAAATTTAGCTCTTGACAAAAGACCCCGCGCCAACCTTTCCGTCCAGCTTCGACCCATCCGTGAACAAGTTAACCGGTCCCATGCCCCAGATAATTCCTCTTCCCCACTCCTCCCTCGGGGGAATGACTGGGGTGAAGGTTGCATAGGGAACGGCTATCGGCATGCAATAGTCCGTCTTGTTCGGGATAAAGTCGAAACTAAAAGAGGGCTAGAGTGTCCGAAATCAGAAATCCTATAACCCATATCACGAAGCCTGACTATCGACCGGACCGCGGCTGCCTTTCCCGCAATATCTACTGGATGTATATTCAGCATGACATTCAGTGTCAAGGTAGGTGTTGTTCTCAGAGCACCACTGATACCAATCAGCGCCGTCCGTTGCACTGACACTAAAATTTTGGAGGTGCCCGCCGTCTCCAGTGCTTTCAACCAGACCAGCACCCCATAGAGCAGATCGGTTTAACCACCATCTCATAAAGCCAGTGTACTACTCCTGGCGAGAGCCCCCATCTATTTCCGATAGCCCTGCAGCAGTACAAGGCAACCGCGGCCTTCCTGGCCCTATCTTCCACATTGGGCCTCCAGGAAAGCTTCTTGTCCAGAACAATCCCCAAATATTTAACCCTGTCAGTAAGTACCAACGGTACCCCTCCAATCGAAGGAGTTATGAAGTGGGGTATCTTATATCTCCTTGTAAAAATAACCAATTCTGTTTTTCACGGGTTGACCGCCAATCCACATGATTCAGCCCACCTAGCCACAGTATCCAGGTAGCCCTGCAGAACATCACGCAGGGTGCCCAGAAATTTTCCTGTGACTAGGATAGCGAGGTAATCTGCATAGGCAACCACCCGACAACCATTCGCTTCCAGCTCCAAAAGAAGCTCGTTGACTACCACAACCCATAGCAGAGGAGATAGGACACAACTGTGGCGTGCCCCTTCCTCTTAATTATGGCCCCTCCCCACTCCGCTGCGAAAAATTTGCCGCATAGAAGTTTGCTAATAAATTCAACCAGAGCCGCTTCGACTCCTAAACCCACCAGAGCTCTTTCGATTGCCCCCGGTAAGACATTGTTAAAAGCCCACTCGATGCCTAGAAAGGCACCCAGAGCATACTCTTTGTGTTCTGGGAACCTCTCTATTTGCTTTACAATCGAATGGAGAGCCGTTTCCGTCGATCTGCCCTTGCAGTACGCATGCTGTGAAGCCGACAGTAACCCCCGAGGTATCCTTTCCCGTAGGTACAGGTCAGTCAACCGCTCAAACGTCTTAAGAAGAAACGACGAGAGACTGATTGGCCTGAAATCCTTAGGTGATACATGAGAGTTCCTGCCGGCCTTTGGAATGAAGAAAAAAAAACAAAAAAAAAAAAAAATGAAGATGACCCTAACCGTGTGCCACGACTAAGGGATATAGTTAAGCCTGAGGCAGTTAGTGTAGATGATGGCCAACGAGCGGCAGGAAATCCCTAAAGACTTTTGAAGGTGCGCAGGAATGATGCCATTCGGGCCGGGTGACTTATAGGGCCTGAACGAACTTATAGCCCAGGATATTTGACTTTTCCGTAGTGGAATGGCCGGCATTTCTGCATGGCCAGCGATCGCCGACCATGCAAGCGAAGATCCCCGCGCAACTGGGACATCGGGAAAATGATTTTCCAGTAAAAGTCTTAGGGAATCCTCGCTACTCATCGACCAGTCCCCACCATCACCTTTCAGATACCCCCGAGGGGCGGGATTCCTAGAGAGTATTTTTCTAAGCCTCACGGATTCATTGCAGCCTTCTACGTTTTCGCAGAAGCTTCGCCATGAATCTCGCTTGGCTATCCTATTTCGTTTTTATAAATCCCCAGACTCACCAGTCCGGGGGTAATTTACTCCTCCTGGCTGTGTTAAAGAGCCGCCTACTGGACGCTCTTAGGTAGTCAAGAGAATCAGACCACCAGAGCGGTTTTAAGTTTTCAATGAGCAGGACAGTTGAAAGGCGCTATTGCTTGCCGAGGTGAAGATTTCCACCAGACCGTCTATCTCAGACTCGGACAGGTCCGAACCAACGATAGGTGCCTCAGGCAATAGCTCTCCCAGCTTCCTACAATGCAAGTCCCAGTTGATACTTTTAGGGTTCCTAAAATATATTTTACCGGGACGTTCTTCGTTCACCGAGAACTGAATATATCGGTGATCAGAAAAGGAGTGCTCGTTGAGAACCCTCCAGCCAGATATCCGATCTTTCAGTTCTCTGCTAACCAGGGTGAGGTTCAGGACCTCCTCCCTTACCGCAGTAATAAAAGTCGGCTCATTCCCCCTATTACATATACAAAGTCCCTCATATGCAATAAGAGTAAATAAAGACTCACATCTGGTGTTCGTATCCGAGCTACCCCATATGCTATGGTGTGCATTAGCATCGGCACCTATGATTACGCCAACGCCTCTCCGCCTTGCTTCAGCGCTGATTTTGCCCAGTATCACAGGTGGTGGTCCCGTTACGTTCCCATGGGACAAGTACGCTGAGACCACCCACATTTCGTTAGTGCCTCGCTCGAGGCAGACCGTTGTTACGTCAGCATTGCTGAAATTAGAGAGAATAAAAGCGTTAAATTCCTTTTTAATAAGCACACAGGATCTAGGGCTACCTGCCTCCCCATGCGCCAAGTTGTTGAATTTTTCCGTCCTTAATCCAGAAAATTTTCCGCCGTTACTACTCAGTCACGGCTCCTTTACAAGGACTATAACCACTCCGCCGTTTTCAAGACAGAGCAACAAGTTTGCGGAAGCCGCCTTAGAATGCTGAAGATTGATTTGACGGATTTCCATCAACACTACCCTTCTTCTTCTGCACCCCATCCTTGGCGAATCCGCCCTCGGAGACTAGGATACTAGGATAGTATTTTGTCCGGCTGAGAGGGCTCGGCAGGCAACCACACTCGAGCCCTCGGTCGAAGTGGGAGATCCTTCCGTTCCACGGCCTCGAGTCTGGCTCCCCTCCAGACCTCCCCAACCAAAGAAATTATTTTCTTAAAGATACAGGCCGACCGCTCGTCAGCACAAGTAATCAGTCTAAATCCTTGATACCACCCCGAGTATTCGAAGGATGGCCGTGGACCTGGTATCTCCATACCAGCGGTCATATAGGCCGCTGATATTTCGCTTGCGACCCACGGCCACTCCTCTCGGGAGATGACACCATCCTCTATACTCCTATCCAGGACCCTGAGGGTGATGGAGCCCGCTCGTTTAGCGATTTCGCTAAACGCAATTGCGTTCCCACCTCCTCGGGCCCGTTTTGTCGTTGAGGCATTCCGCTCATCCGACATTTGCCGCTTCCTAGCCCCCAGACCCTGCTGTTCACCCGCATCGTTCGACACCGGCGTGTGGTCGGCGCAAGCTACGACGCCCCTAGCCCACTCCAACGTCCGGGAATGCTTCTCAGAAATCTGAGCTGCATCCCTTCCGCCGTAGCGCTCCAAGTTCTTCTCAGCCAGGCGCCGATCACCCAGAGCTTTCCTACGCCCTACCTTTCCTGGCAGGATTCAAACCCAGGGCTCCCGTTGGAAAAGCTCCTCGCGACAGGGCGTCCTTACTGGTACTGGGCTGGTCCGTCGCATTCGCCGGACCTCTACCTTTCCCAGTCACAGCCCCATATGGGCCTGCATTGGCTGTCGGTTTCGACACCCCTCCACTACCCGAACAACCCGTACCTACGGGGTTTGAAACCAAACCCCTGTGCTGATCCGTCTGATCAGCCATTTTGATCCGCCGGGAGCTTTCCCGGCTGCCAGCGACCTGCTTCGGAGCGCTCTCCGCACCTGTCGCATCCCTCGCACCATGACGACCTTCGCCGTCACTCCTACCCTCCATTTTGTTTGTGTTCGTGTCCATTCTAAGAAGTCCCCTCTCAAGGCCGCTATCCGGAGCCGATTGTGTAGTCGCCCTTCAACGGTCCCGTGGTTATTTATACTGCGCAGGGAGGCCACGCGAGGGTTAACGCATTACCTTATGGGTAATGCGTTCAGAGCCAGACCGGACGCAAAGTGGGAAAATCTTCAACCGCACCTACACCACCAACTTAACGGCGACGGAGCCGGAACATACCTTGAGGACCGCCGGAGGGTGCTATTTAACGTCTCAATAGTATGGATGTCTAAAACAACAGTACAAAGCATTTTTGGACGAGTATCTAGAATTGGGGCATATGGAGTTGATTCTAGATCAAGAGGTTGATGTGCCTACGTCAAATCTCTTTTATTTAGCACATCATCCCGTTATTAGGAATGACAGTATTTAGACTTTCATTTAGAATTTCATTAAACGGTTTTGCAACTCAATTTGTTATATCTGTTTTCTATGTTCCCTTCTATAACGTCTCTCGACAGCGGCCGTCAATGCTTCATAACTGTTCCGTTCATACTCTCGAATAGTCGCAAGATTTCAGCTGTAGGCCCTTTCAATGCCACGAACAGTGCAGCAACTGTATCTTCAGCATTCCAGTTGTTCACTGCTGACGTCTTTTCAAATTGAAGTTTAAAGACCTAGAAAGGAACAGAACCGTCAAAAGATGGAGTTTTTACCTTCGTATTACTCGTTGAAGCAGCCGGGCGATTAAGTTGCAACTCCTGGATACGTCCTCTCAAAGCATCCACCTCCCATATGCCCTCACATATTTTCATTCATTTCATTTATTTAACAAATTTGTACAACTAAGAACTTAAAGTTTTTTATAAGTACATCAACTGACATTAAAAACTTATGCTAATATATTTTATGTAAATGGGAAGTTCATAATATACAATTTTAAGAAAATTAAAATTTAAGTACTAATATAAAAGTAGGCGTTTTATATATACATTTACTTAAATTAATCTTATAACTATTGCAAATTAATCTAGACACATGAATAGTGGAGGTACAGAAAACAAAGGGTATTTTAGTCAAAATATAGAAGAAATATCAACATTAGCGAAGTATTTCAGTATAATGCTTCTGAAGTTGCTATTATTCAGCCCTACTTTAATTGATTCAGGAATTGAGTTCCAAAGTCTAACAGCGCTAATAAAAAACAGTCTGTTAGACGTTAAGTATTTGAACATTGGAACCACCAATCTACGGTTCCTTGAGACCTGGTAAAATGCAGTTTGTCATAAAGATACTTGGGGACCTTACATTCTAATAGTTTAAACATGAACATGCAGTTTCTGGCAGCCAAATAATTAAGGCTGTTGCATCCCAGAATTGTATCCCTCAAAGGTGATATGTGATCATATCGACCTACCCCATACACGTACCTGGTAACATTATTAAAGGTTACATTGATCTTGTTGGCGGACTCCTAGTCAAGTTTAGTATACACAAGTTCCAAGTATGTAAAGTGGGGTACAATTAGCTGCATTGGAAGCTTGCGGAGAGTTTCCTGTGGTGTGAACGGTGCCGATATGCGTAAGGTCCGCAGTATTACATAAACATTATGGACTACTTTATTAACATGGTCGAAAGAAGTTAATTTGTTATTTAATACAAAGCCTAAATTTTTAACTTTGTCAGTGGTACTAAGGGCCTGTGAGCCGGCCTTTAAAGATGGAATACTTTCAGAGTCGATTTCATTTTTGGATATCGGCATAAAGTACGATTTTGCAGCGTTAAGACATAAAGCGTTGTTTTTAGCTCAACAGAATACAGCAGACAGATCACAGTTTACTTTGAAGCATAAGTCTTCAACGAGGTCAACACGATTAGAAAGGTACAACTGAATATCATCAGCATATGCGTGGACATTAACATACTTACACACAGAAAACACATAATTGACAAACATACTAAATAATATAATAGAGGACCAAGAACTGATCCCTGAGGAACACCTGCTTTAATGGATTTGAATTCTGACGAAGCTTTCTCTCCTCTGACCTCTTGTTCTCTACCTTGGAGGTAACTAGCCATGAATTTAATGGAACTATCAGAAAAGGCAAAGAAGTGACAGAGTTTCCAGCACAATAGCTCGTGGTTGACCAAATCGAATGCCTTAGAGAAATCCAACATGCAAAGAATGTTTAGGTCGCCGTTATCAAATAGCCCTCTGATGTCATCCATGATTTTTATCATAGCAGTGGCACAACTCTGTTTAGGCTTAAAGCCAGACTGTAGAGGAGAGAGCAAGTTGTTTTCTCCAAAAAAATTTGACATTTGTTCGCCATTAAAGATTCGCACACTTTTGAGGACGATGGTACGATGCTAATCGGTCTGAAGTCCGAAGGATCCGCAGCAAGCGTTTTCTTAGGGACAGGCACAACTACTGCTTTCTTCCAAGCAGAAGGAAAACAACCACTTATAAAACAGTGGTTAATAATGTGGGTCAAAGGATTTACAATAAAAGGAAGCACAATTTTTACGAATTTTAACGAAACCCCATCATTACCCAAGGCACACGATTTTATAGACAAAATAGAATTTATTACGTCACACTCAATAACACACTTAAACTCAAACGTATTAATCCTCTCATGCCCGAATTAAAATTGGCGGGTAATATTGAGTAGATATATAAGATGGGTTGACATCAATATTATCTGTTCAAAATTTCAAGGTCCTAGGTGTCCTGGTTCAAGAACTACATGATGTTGCGTATATGCAACATTGGGCAATGGCGGTATATATTTAAAAACAAGTTTATTTCTTTTACAAATGCCGTTTATTTATATTATATGTACGATAAGACACGAAACAGTTTTTTCGGGGATTGGAACACAAGTGCACATTACATTTGCTACATTTACAGCCTGGAAATCCAGTGGTGCATACTCTACATCTGCCTCTTGTTCCCCATTCCGTCCAATGATTATAACCATTAAGTCGTAGTGATTTTGGTGGTCTTTTATAGGGATTTGATTCAGAGCCTGTAGAAGCAGCTGGTGATGATAGAGCTGGTGATGCTAGGGAAGATGGTGCAGTTCCTGAATTCATTGTCAAAACGAGTGATGACGGACGACCTCTCTTTTTGGCGACAGCTATAGTTTGACTTGCGTTCAAAAGTTCGGCAGAAACATGAAAATGAAAATTTATAAGCGGCATATACTTTGATTTGCCGTCTGTGTGTGCAATGTCTCTGCGGTACAACAACCAACTGTTTACTAAACTCGAATTTATGCACCAGTATACTATGCGCATGTACCATTTATTTGAGCGTTGGTTGATTTTGTACAATTCATGCATGTCTGTAAGATCAACCCCTCCCAAGTGTTTGTTGTAACATTCAACTATACCTGGACGAGGTATAGTTATAAATTTCTTCTCTTTGCGGCATCATCTGTTGCAGTCAGTCATGGGATTCTTATCTACATAATTTGAAACCAGTTGTACGCCCTTAGCATCTTATCATACCAACGGCAAGCAATCTAGTTGTGCGTTGCTTCATATTTGAAATCGCTTGATCCACGTCCTCACTTTTGAAGATTTTCTCACTGCTTAGATCACAGTTTTTCAATAGGTTGCTTCGAATTGTACCAAAGGCGAGTATGCCTTTTTCTTTTAGAGCACACATCAAGCTTATTGAAGAAAACCAATTGTCAAAAACAGTTAGAAATTTTGGTTTACTGGCATATTGGATGCTAAAAATAGCACGATATCTGATGATATTCCCAGGCCATAAGTCTTGCACGTTCCTTCTCCAATGTACATACTAAAATCATATATAATCCCGGACACACCAGCTCTCGTAAATATTTTGAAACCCCACTTGTGGGCTTCAATGGCAGATACTGCTTCAAATTATGTTGACCTAAAAAAGAATTTTATTCAGAAACGTATTACATATGTTCACAAATAATAAGTTACCTTTATATGCAATTATTTACTCATCTATATTTTGGTATTCTTCCTGCGAAATATCATTGAATTGTTTTTTTCTATGATCGGGCGGGGATCAAACGAGGTAAATGCCGGTACGAATTCACGGCAGATTTGGTACCAAAAGAAATAAAAGCCAACGAATTAGAATAGTGATAAAAGTGTATTTAAAAGATAAATACCAAGGTATACAAGCAAAGTAAGTGATTTATAGGTACAATAGAAAGTTAATCACGATAGAAAAACTTACAGTTTACCTGTAAGACACGATGATGGCTGGATGCGATTCCGATGATGGTTATCAAAAGACTCAGCGTTCCAGCCAATCATTAGTTACTTCTCTCCTAGTATGCAAGTGATCACCGGTGATTTGCCAATGACACAGTTGCTTTGTAGGGAACTGCTGAATTGGGAGAACACCAGCGATTCCCAACCATTGCAAGCCTTTTGGATTCAACATTGCCGCCGGCCTTGCAATACTGAGGAATTGCAACTACTAAAGGAGAAGCTCCTTAAGGTGGTAACGTGAAAGAAGGTATTATTTACATGGATTCAACTATAATAATGTACTAGTCTTTATCCTAGCATGCGTGCAATAATAATCAATTGTTGAGCTTTTTTAATGTGCTTTAATTCATAATTAAATCTAATTCATTTTCGTATTTTATAAATTCACAATTGCTGCCCCGTAGGAGTTATAATGTAACGGCGACTTACTAATATGATTAATTACCAAGTTAGTATAATTCATATATTAAGTTCAATTCAATTTAATACTTACAGTTTTTAACGAACCTCTGACCGATACGGACGTATTTGCATCGAAGCAGCTAGTTAAGCAAACTATCGTGTTATCAAGTGTAATTTTAATTACTTCGTCCCTTGAGTGCACGAGCGAGAAATATCATTTCTATTCTCTTTTCCGTATAATAAAATGTGTGCAAAAAATCAAAACAAACAACAAACAAAACAATTTATAAACAATTTAACTTAAACATACATCATGGGCAAACCACCCGACAAAGCAGGGCACCCATCGTGTCCGAGTTTAGAATATGACAATACGAAAAAACTTAATTTCAACAGTGAAGGTCCAAAATATTTAATAGTATCAAGAGTTGAAAGTGAAGAAACATTAAAAATGTATCGCCATTTTTAATTAAAAAAGCGATTAATGCCACGTGCTCTGGTGAAGTGGATATGTGCAAAAAAATAAGCAACGGTTCCATGATAATAAAACCGAAAAACGTTAGCCAAGCACAAAAACTTTTTACCCTGATTTCCTTCTCACCCTCAATAAAAATTGAGATAACAGAGCACAAGACTCTTAATTTCTCAAAAGGAGTAGTATATTCCAATGATCTTAGAGGAATAGAAGAAGACTTAATTGTTGAAGAACTAAAATCACAAAATGTGATAAGTGCAAAAAAAATCTTAAAAAAAGTGAATGGCTCTTTACAAGAAACGGGACTTATTATTAAAACATTTGCCACGCCATACCTTCCAGGAGAACTCTCCATTGAATACGAAAAAGTTAAAGTTCGGCCTTATATCCCATTACAACTTCGTTGCTTCAATTGCTTCCGATATGGGCATATAACGAAAACCTGCAAATGTTCACTTCCTAAGGTATGCATAAACTGCACTCACGAAAATAACAAGAACAACAACCACAGCTCTCTCGATAAAACTTGCCCAATATTCATGAGAGAAAAAGACATTCAAGCCATAATTACGTTAGAAAAAGCAGACCGTAAAAGAGCCATCGCAATATACAAAAATAGAAATCCCAGCTGTGACGCTTCGTATTCATCAATTGTGAAATCAAACCAACCTTCATACGCAATCTCCAGCAAAGCAGCCAACAACTCCAATTAAAGATAAGTCATCAGCTATTGCGATTTACCTACCAAGACTCTTTCACCTTCGCCTTTTACAAGTAGTAAACCATGCGATATCACTACAACTCCAACTCCCCATAAACTACAAAAAAGGAAAAATATCACTGTTCTGCCAAAGAACGCCTCTAAGAGATTAAGGCAGCAAATGCGACAGAAATTATCATTGTCAGAAAACACAGCTCTTTCAAAAGCTAACGCATCTAAAAAGAAAAGCTGCAAATTAAACGTTTCAGACCCTCTTGATATGATTGTAGAAGAAATTCTATAATCAAACACACCCAACCCTATTTATAAAAGCATTTAAATGTATATATATGTTTATGTGCATTTATATTTATGTTTATACATTTATATGCGTACTCATAATAAAATACATAATTAAAAAAAAATAAACCCAGTAATTATTTAAGTGTTAATAATTTAAGTATTCTTTTCTTAACAAAAAAGAAGAAAAAAACAAACTAGTACCATTTGAATATAATAATAACAACTTTAACCTGCATTGTACACAATCAATGTACCTACATATTCGTTTTTAGCACCCAGCGATGAATCACACCTAGCAAACTTCCAGCCTGCTCTAATCTGTGGGCCGTTGAATATACAGCTTTGTTATTGCACGACTCTTTTAAACATTTCTTCTCTTATTTTGATTTTTGTATTTGTTCGCTTTCCAGTAAGCTGTTTAACGTACAGCGTGAAATAAACTCAGAAACAAGCATATCAAAATCTCACTCTGCTGTTGTCTACGGCAGGGTCGTTTAACAAAAAACTTGCTGTAGAAACTCTTTTTCAAATACCAACTTCTCGTTTTCTAACGTTTATGCTTTCTATTTTCTCTATTCTTTTGCACATACGAATATTCTCCTTTTTATACGCAAGAACGTATATCTTCAACTTATTATAAAAGAGGAAAACCCCAGCTTTATTTCTCTTCAGGAGATTCATTCTCAGTCGACTTTTACTCCAATCCCACCACATAATTATGTAAGTTATTTTCAAAATTGCCCTTCAAATCAAAATGCAAAACAAGGAGTAGGAGTACTTATTAAAAAAAATATACCGCACAAACTTTGCCAAATAAATACGCCTATGCAAGTCATTGCAATCGAAGTAAATTTAAACATTTGTTTCACAATTATTTCCATATATATACCTCCCTCAAAATCTTTCTCTCAACTTGAGCTAACAAATATTTTTTTCGAATTTCAACACCCTATTAGTCATACTTGGGAACCTCAATAGCTGGAATACCATATGGGGTTCAGCTAAAAATAACAGTCGTGGAAATATTGTCGAAGGAGCTCTAATGCACTCCAACTTGTGCGTTTTAAATGACGGCAGACCAACGCATTTCTCCACACATTGCACATTTACTCATATTGACATTTCCTGTTGTTCTCTAACACTTGTACCAATCACTTCGTGGTTAGTACTCGAAGATTTGCATCATAGTGATCACTTCCCCATAAAAGTATTAATTAACTTACAACAACGTCAGGCACAGCCAAGACCAACACTCAAAAAATGTTTGCTGGACCAAGCAGATTGGCCAATATTTTCAGCACAAGCTGATATCGGGCTATCGAATAGGCCTTTGAATAATCATAGCAACAAAGACGCCGCTTTATTTACTAAAGCCATCAAAATTTCAGCAAATTTACATATACCCCAATCAAAAAATAGAAACATTTTCAGCGTACCATGGTGGAATGCTGATTTAGCTAAATTGAGAAAAGAAAAAATGGATGCCTGGCACTTATTTGAGGCTAACTCTGTACCTAGTAATTTGTTAAATTTCAAAAACTCAACGCAAAGTTCAGGTTCGAAGCAAAAAAGGCAAAAAGAAAAAGCTTTGAAGATTTCACTAAATCAATAAATAAAGACTATACTATAGCAGACGTATGGAACAAAATTAACAGATTGTCAGGAAAATCGAGCAGCAATACAATCACTGCAATTAAAACTCAGAGCGAAACACTTGTCGATGCTGAAAAGATTGCAAATTACATTGGTACTGAATGGTCCCATTATGCATCAGATAATAACTTTTCCCCCGCATACAATCAGTTAAAAAACCAATAAAATCATTTTACTGTCTTGGTCACACATAACAAAAAAGCGAAAAATATTGAAGAACCTATTTCTCTTATTGAGCTAGATAGCTTTCTTCCTAAAGTTAAAGGCAAAACTCCGGGTATGGATCGTATTTCATATCAAATGTTGAAAAATTTATCGCCTTTTGCGAAACAACGCCTAGTTAACTTGTTTAATACAATTTTCAACTCTGGAGTAATTCCACATGCATGGAAGCTTGCAACGATAATCCCTATTCCAAAGCCCCAAAAAGACATGTCGAGCATTAACGGGCTTAGGCCAATTTCAATTTCAAAATTCTTGAAAGAATTATAGCAAACAGATTGTCAATGCTAGTTTTATTTATGAACCACTCCTCATTGCATCTGATGCCAAATTTACTAATATTTTTCCATTATTTTTTTTGTTTCAGTTTATCTAAATATATTGGAAATATTTTAAAAAAATATAGTATCGGAAGATTACAACCTAAAAAACTCTTTCCAACTCAGAAATCAAATAGAGGACATTCAAATTCTATACGACGAAATGCTAATCTCTTTTGACGTTATATCCTTATTCACCAACATTCCAATACACCTAGCCATACGCACCATCATACAAAAATGGAATGAATTAGAAGAGCATACAAATATTGAAAGAAAGCAATTCCAGAAGATTCTTGAATTTTGTCTTCAGGACAACAACTATTTTACATACGATAATACTTTTTACCATCAAATTTATGGTATGCCCATGGGTAACCCATTATCCCCAACGATGGCTGATATCGTACTTGACAAAATTTTGGACGACAGTTTAGCTGAATTGAAAGGTAAAAACATACATGTCAAATACATAAAAAAATATATAGACGACATATTTGCAATAGTAAAGATAAAGGACGTGGAAGACATACTGAATACTCTAAACGCGCAGCATACCAAACTACAGTTTACGAAAGAAGAAGAGAACTATGGCAAGATTGCCTTCCTAGACGTAGAGATACATCGGAGAAATAGAAAGATTGCATTGAATTGGTATGCAAAAACTATTGCATCGGGTAGAATAATAAACTACCACTCAAACAATCCATGGAAACAAAAAACAAATACTGCAATTAGCCTAATTCGGAAAATGAAGATTCTAAGCGACAATGAATTTACAGCAGAAAATAATGAAAAAATAAGAAATATTCTTTCAAAAATAGCTACCCGGCTGCACTCGTAAAACGGCTCATGGAAACGAAAATAAATAATATTAAAAGTTCGAATAACAACGAAAATACACAGCAAGAGAATTCAACAACAAAAAAATATATTGGCGTTACATACGTACCAGGGTTGACAAACAATCAAACACTAAAAAGAATTGTAGAAAAGGAAAACATAAGTTATGCTCTCAAGCCACATAGCACGCTAAACAAAATATTTACCAAAACTAAAGATGAGAATTCAAAAAGAAGACCAGAATAATGTGATATATGAAATAAAGTGTAAAGGCAATGAAAATGGTGAATGCAACAAGACCTATGTTGGCACTACAAAAAGAGCGTTGGGTATAAGACTACATGAACATGAAATGGACGCCAAAAATAAAAAGGATACAACAGCACTTGCAAAGCACCTGACAAGCAACAATCACACAGCTGATTTCACCAACGCTAAAATAATGGACATAGAGCGAAAAGAAAAACGACGACTAACACTGGAAACGTTACGTATACAACAACAGCTGAGAAACGTCATAAACTTCAAAGAAGATATAAACAACACAAATAGTGCATATACTGCGGTAATAAAATAAAATTAATAAACTTGAAAATCAAAATGGAAAGGAACTGTGATATATTTTTAAATTAATGTTTATGTACTGGTGTTAGAAATGTTATATGTATATGTATATGTTTTTGTGATGCTAGAAAATGATGTACAAAGTAAGGAGAAACTTACGGATTTAGCTATATATTTTTACAAATACCATTACATGGTGAGTCAACACGCAATGAAAAAATATTATATTGAGAGAAAATTATTAAGTGTGTTTATAACTAATTGCTATTTTCATGTTTATTGATAATAAAAACAGAGTGCCCTGAGGATGGCGCTTTCGCGTCGAAACGCGTACGTATGAAAAAACAATAAATTTTTGTTTTATTACCAAAAAACGGCCGAAGCAGCTCTCTATGCAACAAAATATGTTAACATTTATGTTTTTATTTGTGGAACCACAATAACTTTTTCTACAAATATGGAATTTTTTTGACTTTTGAAATGATATTTTAGCACCTGACGGATCACAACAGACTGCTATATCCTGCAAAACGGACGTGAAAATATTACAGGCTTCGTTATTATCATTTCGTTTGCACAATATGTAAAGATCATCTGCATAGAGAAAGTGATCAACATGTGGTGTTTTAAGTATACTACTGCTTATTTTATTGAAGGCAATTTGGAAAAGAGTTACCGATAGAGGTGAACCCTGCGGTATACCACTTTCCAAAGGCTAGATGTTCGAATATGTATTGTTAATTCTTATTTGAAAACGACGATTTGATAGGAATGATTTTACAAAGTTAAAAATGTTTTGCCAAAGTCTTAGAGAATGAAGAACATCTAGTATCACGTGAGAGCCTATTCTATCGAATACTTTTTCGAAGTCTAGTGATAATACGGTAACGTGGTTTTTTGCTGACAACGCGTTTGAAACATAAAAATCAAAATGCAGTAGAGCGTCATCGCATTCTTTTCCGGGTTTAAAAGTCACTTGGTTATTAGCAACACATTTTTGGTCTTCCATAAACCATGACAATCTGTTTGCTATAATTCTTTCAAGAATTTTCGGAATACATGAGAGCAGTGAAATTGGCCTAAGCCCGTTAATGCTCGACATGTCTTTTTGGGGCTTTGGAATAGGGATTATCGTTGCAAGCTTCCATGCATGTGGAATTACTTCAGAGTTGAAAATTGTATTAAACAAGTTAACTAGGCGTTGTTTCGCAAAAGGCGATAAATTTTTCAACATTTGATATGAAATACGATCCATACCCGGAGTTTTGCCTTTAACTTTAGGAAGAAAGCTATCTAGCTCAATAAGAGAAATAGGTTCTTCAATATTTTTCGCTTTTTTGTTATGTGTGACCAAGACAGTAAAATTATTTTGTTCGTTTTTTAACTGATTGTATGCGGGGGAAAAGTTATTATCTGATGCATAATGGGACCATTCAGTACCAATGTAATTTGCAATCTTTTCAGCATCGACAAGTGTTTCGCTCTGAGTTTTAATTGCAGTGATTGTATTGCTGCTCGATTTTCCTGACAATCTGTTAATTTTGTTCCATATGTCTGCTATAGTATAGTCTTTATTTATTGATTTAGTGAAATCTTCAAAGCTTTTTCTTTTTACCTTTTTTGCTTCGAACCTGAACTTTGCGTTGAGTTTTTGAAATTTAAAAAATTACTAGGTACAGAGTTAGCTTCAAATAGGTGCCAGGCATCCATTTTTTCTTTTCTCAATTTAGCTAAATCAGCATTCCACCATGGTACGCTGAAAATGTTTCTATTTTTTGATTGGGGTATATGTAAATTTGCTGAAATTTTGATGGCTTTAGTAAATAAAGCGGCGTCTTTGTTGCTATGATTATTCAAAGGCCTATTCGATAGCTCGATATCAGCTTGTACTGAAAATATTGGCCAATCTGCTTGGTCCAGCAAAATTTTTTTGAGTGTTGGTCTTGGCTGTGGCTGACGTTGTTTTAAGTTAATTAATACTTTTATGGGGAAGTGATCACTATGATGCAAATCTTCGAGTACTAACCACGAAGTGATTGGTACAAGTGTTAGAGAACAACAGGGGGCCTACTCTGTATTGCGATGCGAAAATAAATTGCGATGCGAAAGGTAATTGGAACTCTGTAGCGCTATCGCATCGCTAACAATGTCGCTTTTTTATTTTTCGCTAATTTTTTGATTGAGTATGCATCACTGACCAAACTCAAAGAAAGAGAACAAAAGAAACAAGGCGATTACAATTTCGGCAAACGATTAATTTTTGTTGAACAAATTAAAAAAAGATTCTGTAGCATTATGGAACGATTTAAATGAAGAAAGGATTGATTTAAATGAAGAAATCCTCCCAGTTCAGAAATTGAACTGGAAGAAGTGAACGTGATAAATACAGAAAACGTGGAAAATCATAGAATGGGAAATATTGCTAGTTGTATCAGAGAACAAATAAAAAATGACATGATTTCAAATAGAAATGCTTTATAAAAAAGTGGTTTCGATTTAATTGTTATTTATTTATGTATTTTAAGTCCACTAGGATTACAAATTGTTGCTTTGTGTTTGTTTTGTTTTTTGAGTTGTCCTATATATTTTTAAATGAATATAAAGATATCAATTTATAAAATCATCAATTAATACTTACATATTTGAACAATGCGAATGCCTATTACTTGTAGCAAGAAAAATGCGAAAATTAATGCTGTTTGACATTCGCTTTCGCTTTACAGAGTGCCGGCAATGCGAAAAGGGAGAAAAATTGCGAATGGGCAAAATGTGAATACGAAAGTCGAAATATACATGCGAATGTCAAGATACAGAGTACCGATTTTGCGATTTCGCGTATTTTTTCTTTCGCATCGCAATACAGAGTAGGCCCCCAGGAAATGTCAATATGAGTAAATGTGCAATGTGTGGAGAAATGCGTTGGTCTGCCGTCATTTAAAACGCACAAGTTGGAGTGCATTAGAGCTCCTTCGACAATATTTCCACGACTGTTATTTTTAGCTGAACCCCATATGGTATTCCAGCTATTGAGGTCCCCAAGTATGACTAATAGGGTGTTGAAATTGGAAAAAATATTTGTTAGCTCAAGTTGAGAGAAAGATTTTGAGGGAGGTATATATATGGAAATAATTGTGAAAGAAATGTTTAAATTTACTTCGATTGCAATGACTTGCATAGGCGTATTTATTTGGCAAAGTTTGTGCGGTATATTTTTTTTAATAAGTACTCCTACTCCTTGTTTTGCATTTTCATTTGAAGGGCAATTTTGAAAATAACTTACATAATTATGTGGTGGGATTGGAGTAAAAGTCGACTGAGAATGAGTCTCCTGAAGAGAAACAAAGCTGGGGAGAATATTCGTATGTGCAAAGGAGAATATTCGTATGTGCAAAAGAATAGAGAAAATAGAAAGCATAAACGTTAGAAAACGAGAAGTTGGTATTTGAAAAAGAGTTTCTACAGCAAGTTTTTTGTTAAACGACCCTGCCGTAGACAAGAGCAGAGTGAGATTTTGATATGCTTGTTTCTGAGTTTATTTCACGCTGTACGTTAAACAGCTTACTGGAAAGCGAACAAATACAAAAATCAAAATAAGAGAAGAAATGTTTAAGAGAGTCGTGCAATAACAAAGCTGTATATTCAACGGCCCACTGATTAGAGCAGGCTGGAAGTTTGCTATGTGTGATTCGTCGCTGGGTGCTAAAACGAATATGTATGTACATTGATTGTGTACAATGCAGGTTAAAGTTGTTATTATTATATTCAAATGGCACTAGTTTGTTTTTTCTTCTTTTTTGTTAAGAAAAGAATACTTAAGTTATTAACACTTAAATAATTACTGGGTTTATTTTTTTGTAATTATGTATTTTATTATGAGTACGCATATAAATGTATAACCATAAATATAAATGCACATAAACATATATATACATTTAAATGCTTTTATAAATAGGGTTGGGTGTGTTTGATTATAGAATTTCTTCTACAATCATATCAAGAGGGTCTGAAACGTTTAATTTGCAGCTTTTCTTTTTAGATGCGTTAGCTTTTGAAAGAGCTGTGTTTTTTGACAATGATAATTTCTGTCGCATTTGCTGCCTTAATCTCTTAGAGGCGTTCTTTGGCAGAACAGTGATATTTTTCCTTTTTTGTAGTTTATGGGGAGTTGTAGTTGTAGTGATATCGCATGGTTTACTACTTGTACAAGGCGAAGGTGAAAGAGTCTTGGTAGGTAAATCGCAATAACTGACGACTTCTCTTTAATTGGAGTTGTTGGCTGCTTTGCTGGAGATTGCGTATGAAGGTTGGTTTGATTTCACAATTGATGAATACGAAGCGTCACAGCTGGGATTTCTATTTTTTTATATTGCGATGGCTCTTTTACGGTCTGCTTTTTCTAACGTAATTATGGCTTGAATGTCTTTTTCTCTCATGAATATTGGGCAAGTTTTAGCGAGAGAGCTGTGGTTGTTGTTCTTGTTATTTTCGTGAGTGCAGTTTATGCATACCTTGGGAAGTGAACATTTGCAGGTTTTCGTTATATGCCCATATCGGAAGCAATTGAAGCAACGAAGTTGTAATGGGATATAAGGCCGAACTTTAACTTTTTCGTATTCAATGGAGAGTTCTCCTGGAAGGTATGGCGTGGTTCTTCAACAATTAAGTCTTCTTCTATTCCTCTAAGATCATTGGAATATACTACTCCTTTTGAGAAATTAAGAGTCTTGTGCTCTGTTATCTCAATTTTTATTGAGGGTGAGAAGGAAATCAGGGTAAAAAGTTTTTGTGCTTGGCTAACGTTTTTCAGTTTTATTATCATGGAACCGTTGCTTATTTTTTTGCACATATCCACTTCACCAGAGCACGTGGCATTAATCACTTTTTTAATTAAAAATGGCGATACATTTTTTAATGTTTCTTCACTTTCAACTCTTGATACTATTAAATATTTTGGACCTTCACTGTTGAAATTAAGTTTTTTCGTATTGTCATATTCTAAACTCGGACACGATGGGTGCCCTGCTTTGTCGGGTGGTTTGCCCATGATGTATGTTTAAGTTAAAATGTTTATAAATTGTTTTGTTTGTTGTTTGTTGTGATTTTTTGCACAAATTTTATTACACGGAAAAGAGAATAGAAATGATATTTCTCGCTCGTGCACTCAAGGGAACGAAGTAATTAAAATTAAACTTGATAACACGATAGTTTGCTTGACTAGCTGCTTCGATGCAAATACGTCCGTATCGGTCAGAGGTTCGTTAAAAACTGTAAGTATTAAATTGAATTGAACTTAATATATGAATTATACTAACTTGGTAATTAATCATATTAATAAGTCGCCGTTACATTATAACCCCTACGGGGACTAGTACATTATTATAGTTGAATCCATGTAAATAATATCTTCTTTCACGTTACCACCTTAAGGAGCTTCTCCTTTAGTAGTTGCAATTCCTCAGTATTGCAAGGCTGGCGGCAATGTTGAATCCAAAAGGCTTGCAATGGTTGGGAATCGCTGGTGTTCTCCCAATTCAGCAGTTCCCTACAAAGCAACTGTGTCATTGGCAAATCACCGGTGATCACTTGCATACTAGGAGAGAAGTAACTAATGATTGGCTGGAACGCTGAGTCTTTTGATAACCATAATCGGAATCGCATCCAGCCATCGTCGTGTCTTACAGGTAAACTGTAAGTTTTTCTATCGTGATTAACTTTCTATTGTACCTATAAATCTATACACTTACTTTGCTTGTATACCTTGGTATTTATCCTTTTAAATACACTTTTATCACTATTCTAATTCGATGGCTTTTATTTCTTTTGGTACCTAATCTGCCGTGAATTCGTTCCGGCATTTACTTCGTTTGATCCCCGCCCGATCATAAAAAAACAATTCAATGATATTTCGCAGGAAGAATACCAAAATATAGATGAGCAAATGATTGCATATAAAGGTAACTTATTATTTGTGAACATATATAATACGTTTCTGAATAAAATTATTTTTTAGGTCAACATAGTTTGAAGCAGTATCTGCCATTGAAGCCCACAAGTGGGGTTTCAAAATATTTACGAGAGCTGGTGTGTCCGGGATTATATATGATTTTAGTGTGTACATTGGAGAAGGAACGTGCAAGACTTATGGCCTGGTAATATCATCAGATATCGTCTTTTATGAATTTATGGTATGCCCATGGGTAACCCATTATCCCCAACAATAGCTGATATCGTATTTGACAAAATTTTGGACGACAGTTTAGCTGAATTGAAAGGCAAAAACATACATGTCAAATACATAAAAAAATATGTAGACGACATATTTGCAATAGTAAAGATAAAGGACGTAGAAGACATACTGAATACTCTAAACGCGCAGCATACCAAACTACAGTTTACGAAAGAAGAGAACAATGGCAAAATTGCCTTCCTAGATGTAGAGCTACATCGGAGAAATAGAAAGATTGCATTGAATTGGTATGCAAAAACTATTGCATCGGATAGAATAATAAACTACCACTCAAACCATCCATGGAAACAAAAACCAAATACTGCAATTAGCCTAATTCGGATAATGAAGATTCTAAGCGACAATGAATTTAAAGCAGAAAATAATGAAAAAATAAGAAATATTCTTTTCAAAAATAGCTACCCGGCTGCACTCGTAAAACGGCTCATGGAAACGACAATAAATAATATTAAAAGTTCGAATAGCAACGAAAATACACAGCAAGAGAATTCAACAAAACAAAAAAATATATTGGCGTTACATACGTACCAGGGTTGACAAACAATCAAACACTAAAAAGAATTGTAGAAAAGGAAAACATAAGTTATGCTCTCAAGCCACATCGCACGCTAAACAAAATATTTACCAAAACTAAAGATAGAATTCAAAAAGAAGATCAGAATAATGTGGTATATGAAATAAAGTGTAAAGGCAATGAAAATGGTGAATGCAACAAGACCTATGTTGGCACTACAAAAAGAGCGTTGGGTATAAGACTACATGAACATGAAATGGACGCCAAAAATAAAAAGGATAAAACAGCACTTGCAAAACACCTGACAAGCAACAATCACACAGCTGATTTCACCAACGCTAAAATATTGGACATAGAGCGAAAAGAAAAACGACGACTAACACTGGAAACCGTACGTATACAAAAACAGCTGAGAAACGTCATAAACTTCAAAGAAGATATAAACAACACAGGTAGTGCATATACTGCGGTAATAAAATAAAATTAATAAACTTGACAATCAAAATGAAAAAAATTTGTGATATATTTTTAAATTAATGTTTAATGAACTGGTGTTAGAAATGTTATACGTATTAATGTTTTTGTGATGTTAGAAAATCATGTACAAAGTAAGGAGAAACTTGCGGATTTAGCTATATATTTTTGCAAATACCATTACATGGTGAGTCAACACGCAATGAAAAAATATTATATTGAGAGAACATTATTAAGTATGTTTATAACTAATTGCTATTTTCATGTTTACCCTGAGGATGGCGCTTTCGCGTCGAAACGCGTAGGTATGAAAAAACAATAAATTTTTGTTTTATTACCAAAAAACGGCCGAAGCAGCTCTCTATGCAACAAAATAAGTTAAAAGAAATTTGGCCCAATTATACACTACATAAATGTTAACAATTTTGCTATAGAAAATGTAAATAGACTTAAAATTCTTGGAGTCACATTTTCACAAAGATACTTCTGGAAAGAACAATGCCTTGAACTAAAAAGGTCACTAGCTAATAGAGTAAACCTAATATGTTACTTATCAAAGAAAACTTTCACTCATATTAACACATTAATGTATTTAGTAAAAACCTTAGTTTTAAGCAAAATCGACTATGCACTTTACTTGTATGGCCGAACTACACCACCTAACCTTAATCTTATCAAACCACTTTATCATCAAGCTGTAAGAGCTAGTATTTATGCTTACCGTACAACTACTACTACAAATGCACTCACGGAAGCCGGACTTCCTTCAATTGAAAGACGAGTTACGGAGATGGTTGGCAGACGATTGCCAAAAATTCTCTTTCCTAATAATTCAATTATCGACGAAGATATAAAACGTATACAGTCATGGAAAAGGGAGCGTAGAATAACATCAGCTTTATCCTCGTCCCTGAACTATGCTGCCGAACTTGATGTACCGACGAATACAACAAAGCTTCATCCCATTACTCCAATATGGTCCATGTCGTCAGAAATTTGCAACACTACATTGTCAACAATACACAAAGACGTAACCCCAAAAGACATGTATCTCAGCTCTTTCAATGAGATAAAAAAACTCACTTTAAGAGGAAGGCTGGAGCTTTCTCTACACAGGCGGGTCTAAAGAGAAAGTAAGTTCTACAGGCTATGCCATCGTAAACGATGAGGAGGAGGTGGTAGCGTTAAGTCGTCTCCACGACTCTGCATCCATATTCACTGCAGAAGCAAGTGCTATATACACAGCACTAAAAATAGCAATAAACAATTGCAGAAAAACTCTAATTTTCACAGTCTTTCGGTAATAAAATCTATATTTTCATATAATTGTGTAAACTGGGACATCATACAAAAAATAAGAAATATTCTTAAAAATAACACAATAGAGCTTTTGTTGTTCTGGATACCAAGTCACGTTGTAAAGAAAATCAGGCTTAAATTAATTAATATTTTAACTCTTATTATAAGAATACATAATTAGTAAAAAAATAGAAATTATTTAGTTTTAAGTTGTAAATAGTAGTAGTAGTAGTATTAATACATTTTTCTAAGCTCTAAGTTGTAAATATTAAGTGTCTTAATAATAGTCTTTAATTTTAAGTAGAGCTGATAGCCATAGCAGCTAGTGCTCTCTTTTGTTAGTCTTAAAATTTATTTTAAGGCAAAATACATAATAATAATAATTTAATACTTAAACCGATGAGAAAATTTAAACTTACGAAACGGTAGCCATTAGGGGGATTGCTGTGCCTGAAAGGACACCGGGCCGGAAAGGACCCACGCGAACGCGGAAAGACGCGAAACGGTACCCAGTAAGGGGTCGCTGTGACTTAAAGGACACATGGGCCAGAAAGGACCCATCCGAACACGGAGTTTTGGGCTGTCAGATAGCCTGGATACTTTACAATTTCGGTTTTAATTATTTTGTGAATCAAACATACATAGGAATAACAAAACGTACACTAGGCGTAAGATTAAAAGAACATGCTGCATACATTAAAAACAACAAAAACAGCACAGCACTATCGCAACATACAACAGCCACTGGCCACATAGCTGACATAAACAATGCGAAAATCTTAGAAAAAGAAAAACAAGGAAAAGTCAGATTGACACTGGAAAGCTTGCGAATAATGCAAAACAGAAGCCGAACTGTAAACAGGAAAGAGGACACTGATGACATTTCATCCGCTTACTTATTATGTTTATGATAATTGTTGTTTTTTCTACTTATGGATCAAAATCCAATTTGACAAGCATACCTAAATAGAAGGGTATCTAAACCTTTCTAAATTTTGACTTGAATTTAATTTATTTATTAATGACAACTGTGCATTATGTAAATTATAATTACGTATTTATACACATAAATTGTAAGTTTTTTTTCTTAATGTGATATTTACACAAAAAGTTCTTCAATTTAAAGCTCTCTAATTTTCTATTTTCATGTTTCGTGTTACACGTTGTTGTTTGTATTATATTATATTATTATTTAATAAATGCAGTCTGCCCTAAGAAGATTAGCGAAACGTAGGGCTTGAATAGTGGAGTCCTTTGACTTGCACTAAAGCAAAATTTTTGGTCATTTGCAGCCTATTTCTGTTACATACATGATTATTAAATTCCACTAAACGTAAATTTGTATTAGTGGATAAACCTCGAGAACTCAGAGAGTGAGCGAAACCGAATTAATAAATTATTACCGATTGCACCTGTGTGCATAAGAAAAACAATGCAAAGTTTTATTCACTTATTTATGATATTCAACGATTTGAATATCCAACTTCAAATAAACGTGGAAATAATTAAAATACACTACTAGAACAAATAAATACGATCGATTTTATTATCAATTTAATTATTTTTCAAAACGAAAATTAAAAACAATTCACTTTATTTTTTGCCGAAAATTGGCTGAAAAAGTCTCGAACTCTTTACTGCGGGCGATCGTATTTATCTCTCACTTGTGCACTTGTGTATGTGACTAATTAAAATATCGCTATTAGCACTAATACAAAAATTTCTGTTTAGTTTTTAATTTTTCACTTGCACATATGTAAGTATATTTTTACACAAGAAAAAACCTAATTGCTCAACAAATTAATCATATCACACGCACCTGTTTTATGATTTTTTGATTGATGAAATTTTTGTTTGTTTGTATCGAAATTAATTTGTTTGTCTTTCTTCTTCTTCTTCTTTGTGTTGATGTCTTGGTTTTTCTGCCTCTCTTTGCTGTAATTGTATAGGCATACGTTTTAGTTTGTTTTCCACAAAATCTTGTGCACTTCGACGGCTCGATAGACCAAATGATCGGGCGGGGTAAAATGCCGCACAGTGTTTCGTGTAGAACAAGCCAGCTGGACAAAATTATTTTATGAGATTTTCCGTTTCATATGCAGTCATTTATTACAACTACGTCATTTTTTCAGCCATATGTCCTTGTTTTTTATTTTTTTTCCAAATATTTAACTTCATACATTTGCTTATTTCATATACAGTAACTCGCGTGAATAAGTGATATATATCCAAAAAAAATTTAAAGGACTTAAAAATATTACTTTATTGTACTTAAATTGAATGGACTACAAATCTCAATACTCTAAAAAATTCTAAAAATTCGGAAAAAAAATTTAAATTTTTAATGAAAATTCGTCGAATTTTTCAAACATTTTTTAAATATAATTTATTTTTTGTTATAGATCGTGACAAATTTTCTTATGGGAAATAAGTTAAAATAAATTTGCGAAAGCGAAAATTGTAAGAATTGTCCAAAAAGGGGTGTCTACTTATTTATGTGAGTGACTGTACATATGTACATATTTTGTATTTATTTGAGTATTTATCCTGGCATTACAATTTTTACAAAATTATTTTATAGTACCAGTCAGGAATGTAAAAGTGAATTACAATAATAATAATAACAATGTCAACTTTTGCTTATATGTGCTATGGCCAGAGCTTCCATCGCAACCCCACTTGCTGATTATAGTATACGTCAAGTTTGTAGGTAATAAACTAACAAAAACTTCTTGATTTGCTAAAACTAAACGCTCAACAGTTTTATGTAATACGGGCTGGACTTTAATTTCCGCACGTGTTTCAACCACATCAATTTCATTTCGATAGCATTCTGCCTTAGCTTTTCTTAGACTATAAAATGATGGATAAACCTTATGGCCTGCCTTGATGCTCCACTTCGGAGTCGTTTTGTACCCATGAGTCGTCGACTTGCTATCTACGTAGTATGCTAAAGCTTCTACATTGCTCACGCATCGTACATCTGGCTAACATGTCATCTTTTTGCCGGATATTTGAGAGGTATCCTGTGATATTTTTATAATGTTAGCAACATTAGCATAAAATATTTAGGAATCATCCTAGACAGTAAGCTGTCATGGAAGCTCAACGTGGAGGAGAGGGTCAAGAAGGCCTCAACGACACTCTACGCATGTAAAAGAATGCTGGGGTGTACGTGGGGCCTATCGCCCTCTCTTTCTCATTGGGTTTTTACAGCGATTGTAAGCCCTATTCTATACTATGGAGTTCTTGTTTGGTGGAAAGCCACACAAAAAACAACATACCTCAAAAAATTAGAGGGGGTATGCAGACTATCGATGCTTAGCATTACGGGAGCCCTGAAAACAACCCAGACGCCTGCACTGTATACCATTTTGCACATCCCACCTGTAGACCTGGTAGCAAAGAACAAAGCGTTAACGACCGCAACCAGGCTCGGTGCTTCGGGGCAGCTTGAGCGCCGACCATATGGCCATAGTAGTATAGCGTCATCAATCACAAGACGAACAGACTACATGATTCCCTATCTGCGCTTCGAGGGAGATCTTAAGGCCACAATAGAGGTGGACGGTTGGCGCAAGGGTGCGCAAATGGCGGACGAGGCGATACATGTGTACACCGATGGTTCCAAAGTAGTGGAAGGAGTAGGGTCTGCGGTATGCTGCGCTGATCCGGAAATAAGCAGATCCTACAGGCTGCCGGATTACTGTAGCGTTTTCCAAGCGGAAATATTAGCCGTAACCAAAGCAGTAGCAACCCTGGAAGAGAATAGCTTAAGCTGCAACCGTGTTAACTTTTATATTGACAGTCAAGCAGCAATTAAGGCAATAATCTCGCATAGCACAGCATCTAAATGCGTGTTAGAGTGTAAGCAGTCTCTGGAGAGAATCGGGACAGGGAGAAGCATACATCTATATTGGGCCCCAGGGCATATGGAAATAGATGGGAATGAAAAAGCGGATGAACTAGCTAAAAAGGGCGCATCCCTTGAAGCTTGCTCCGTAGATGTCCCAATTAGATTGGGCGAGATTAAGCGAAGGCGAGAGGTGCACATGATCGACCAAGCGGGAAAGGCGTGGGTTCAAGCGCGGAGCTGTAAAGTGTCGAAGATTATGTGTAGGTCTTACAACCTTAGACTAACACAGTTGCTCCTATCATTAAAAAGAGAGGACTGTAGACTCATGATGGGTATTCTGACTGGACACTGCCTTCTGGCGTCACATGCCTTTAAACTAGGCTTGGTCAGTGATAGCAGATGTAGGAGGTGCGGGTTGGAGGAGGAAACGATCGAGCACGTTCTGTGCTCGTGCCCTGCACTTGCCAGGCTAAGACTCCAGCTATTAGGAGTGATACAGCTGTCAGATCTAGAAGCAGCAAGTGGCTTAAGTCCTAGGAAGCTTCTAGTATTTGCTAAGAGGACGGAGTTATTTTATAACATAGGTCCTGGTTTTTTATAGGGTTTTTCAGTTTGGTCGTTAAAACAAACTTCTGGTAACACTACGGACTCAATCAGTCTATGTGAGGTCCTCATGGACCGGCCAGTTCAACCTACCTACCTAGCAACATTTCTGTTGCCGGACATACGCGTTGATACTTCTGCCGCATAAAGTAACTCACCAGGACTTCTAGATTGCATGAGGTCATCCACTCGACGCCGTTTGGTTTTTTCACTGCAGCTAACTAACTTTGAATCCACCGTTATTGTAAATGTGATGTCTTCACCCGAAAGCCACTCCGAGTTTTTATTCAAAAATCGCTCCTTGTGTCTTCCAGAAGTGATCCACTTTTGATCCAGCTTCGACGAATATGTCGATATTTGTAAACTTAAACTTTAAATAAAAAAATAAAATAAAAATATCTGGTTTCCTTCGAATGTTGAACCCAAATGTCAAAAAACTCCGTTCTTGGTACGGTTATAACTAAACTGCTTTGTGTTGTTGATTTTCCGACAGGGTGAATAGTTGATGATTGTTGTGCTGCCATCTTAAGTGTCGTTGATCGTTCGGATTTGTTGTCAGTTGTGCAGTATTTATATTACATTCAGGTATTGTCGTAGATGCTACCAAATGGGGTTGTTTTGTGTAGCGTTCCTGTGTGGTTATATCTGCATTAGGATTGCTTTGTATGTACCTGTTTTATGCCTTATTGACTAGTGCGGTAGGTTGTGGCAGGTTGAAGTCAGTGATCTTCGCCTTTTTGCTTTTGGTGAGCTCTTGTTGACCTTGCGCGTTTATTTTTGTGTGTTTTATGGCTACGTGTTTTTTCCCTGTACCTGGGAATTGGTTTTGCTGTTTGCAGATCAGCTTTAAAGGTTCAAATATCTCATCGGAGCTGGTACGTACATACATCCTATTTTGTATGTAGAGATAACTAAATCTACAAAAAAAAATTAAAAATAGTGCAAAGAATTCGCAATGGTTTTTTCTTTCGACTATTAGAGAATACTTGCTACTATAACATATGTAAAATTCAGCCCGGACGTCCGCGGATGTATGTAACTTTTTTGTCCCTAAATTTAAAAATATAGAGAAAAAATACCTTTTCTTCTTAATAACGGAATGTTAAATATTTTGAAAATACTCTAATTGCGAAAGAATTACTACTAAAAATGTTTACTTACCTTCGAGCTTAGATTCCATAAAAAAACTTATATAAAAGTGTTCACTTAAAAGAAATATGAAGCTTAATATTCAACAAGAATTTTGCAAATTAATCAATGCTTTTTACGGCCACTCCTGCCTTCTTACTTCAATTACTCAATATATCTGAGCAAAAATATCAAAAAAACACAAATCCCGTTATTTTGTTTGTTTTCTTTCATTTCTCATTACACTTTTCTTGGAATAAGAACTTTGTTTTTGTCCAGCTAGCTTGTTCTACACGAAACACTGTGTGCCGGTACGAATTCACGGCAGATTTGGTACCAAAAGTAATAAAAACCAACGAATTAGAATAGTGATAAAAGTGTATTTAAAAGGATAAATACAAGGTATACAAGTAAAGTAAGTATATAGATTTATAGGTACAATAGAAAGTTAATCACGATAGAAAAACTTATAGTTTACCTGTAAGACACGATGATGACTGGATGCGATTCCGATGGTGATGTGGTATTACCGCAATACAAGATATTTGTACTTATGTACATACTAGAATAGGTCTAGCATGAAATGCATAAGCAAATCAATTTCACTTTCAAACACACACAAAATTACTCATAGCGACACAGTCATAGCGGCATAGCTAAGTTACATTGAACCCAGCGGGGATCCATATCCATTTACAGTTGCTTAACTCATAAACATAACTGATTGACAGCGTCGGTTTTTCGGTGCGACTGACCAAAAATTATTACATAGTTAGGTAATAAGAATATAACACTGAATATGTATATAGAAATAGAATGTAGTTATTTTTAGTGTGTAAGTATTATACAAAAATATTGTAATAGTATTGTGGCCACCGTGGTGTAATGGTAGCGTGCCCCGCCTATCACACCGTATGCCCTGGGTTCGCACCCCGGGCAAAGCAACATCAAAATTTTAGAAATAAAGTTTTTCAATTAGAAGAAAATTTTTCTAAGCGGGGTCGCTCCTCGGCAGTGTTTGGCAAGCGCTCCGGGAGTATTTCTGCCATGAAAAGCTCTCAGTGAAAACTCATCTGCCTTGCAGATGCCGTTCGGAGTCGGCATAAAACATGTAGGTCCCGTCCGGCCAATTTTTAGAGAAAATCAAGAAGAGCATGACGCAAATTGGAAGAGAAGCTCGGCCTTAGATCTCTTCGGAGGTTATCGCGCCTTACATTTATTTTTTTTTTATTTTTTTATTGTAAGAAAAATTCCTATAAAAAGGAAAGCATTTATTAATAAAGATCAATTGAATTTCTGCGCTGAACATTAACGCTTCCAGTAATTCACGTTGCTTTTATTTCTCCATAAAACTTTTTACATGGCGATCCTGCCAGCTTGATCAGAAATTGGCAAAACTGCTAAAGATCTTGCTGGAGGAAAAGGCCCTGACAGATTTGGCTAAAAATCTGAAAGATCCTGCCAAGTTTAAAGCATATAGACATTTTTTTTTTTTTTTGAGATCATGCTGGATAAAATCCTGCACAGAAGAAAAGGGGCGATAACTAAATCACAAGCTAGATCAACCCAACGTAATTTGGTATGACTATTAACAATAATATCTTAACGGACTTATGGCAAATACGAATAAGCTCATGGTGGTTATCTGTATCAATTAGTTATGGACGTTTGTTTGAAGAAAAATAACGGAAGCTCAATAATAAATTAAACGCATAAATGGAGTGGAATAATCATAATATCTGGCCGGACACTAAATAAATGAGTAGCAAACCAGCAGGGCATAATTGGCATAAGACTGGCAACTAATATTATATGGCAAACCAACAGGACATAATGGGCAATACGACTGGCAGCGAATATTTTGTATATTAAGTATATTTAAATTATTTAAATTTTTAGAATAAATTGAGCGGCCTTAGGGACGCTTACCCATTAGCAAAATTTTTAATTTTTGTTTAGGCAATTTAAAAAAAAATCAGGAATTTTAATTAAAAATTAAAAGAATATTTCAAACTTACAATGTTAAAAGTTGGTTAATTTGTTCAGCTAAAATCTAAAAAACAATGATTTGAAAAAATGAATGAAAATAATTAAATTTCTAAATTAAAGTTCGTAAATTGGAATGCTTAGGGCGTTTTCGTAAAGCTTCTTAAATACCCTGTTCACTTTCGCTACATATACTTACATATATCATACAAAAATTGCGAGGATATTTAAAAAAAAAACCCAATTAAAACTTCCTAGTTTAGAAACTTTTTAAAATCTACCATCTTTTCACCATTTAATTAATAAATAAATATGCAAAGGACTTCTCGAAAATCCGATTATAATGGTGGGACGGAAATACTCTAAAAACTAGGGACCTAGAGAAAGAACCAAATACACTAAAAAAGCTTTGGACGATTATAGGAAATACTAGGGAACCAACCCTAGAAGATGTAATAAACCCTACGACCAAAGAAGAAGAAATAGCCAGGATGATAAGGATGACTTTCCCCGATAGCGATCGATACTAAAATTATAATACCTCTGAAAAATTTCATTTATGAATACATAAAAATGAAACAAAATACCCTAGGAATGAAGTTTTAGATATTTTTAATAGAAAAAAAATATATACTAAGCTATTAAATCATACAATTTTTTTGAGATATTAAAAATTTTTTACCCTAAATAAAAAAATCTTAAGAAATATTCTAGAAGAAAAATTCTTAAAATAAAAAGTTATAAATGAAACAAACATTTGATTAAAATTAAAGAAGTTTAAAATGTCTTGGTGGACAAAGATTGCGCAAGGCATCATGATAGTGATAGCCGGATACGAAATAGGGAAAGAAAGCTCTGAAACAACAGAGAGCTACCAACTAAGGTAGATACAGAAAATATTCCGAACATTCCAGATGTTTGGTTAGCAGTTATAGGTTGTGTATTCATGCTATTGATCATCACAATAGGTATGATGCTAAAAAAATTTATGAAGCACAAATATAGGCAGGTAAAACCCGCCACAGATCGTCTCTAAGTCTCTATGATTTTTTCAGACAACAATTTATGCTATACACGTAAGCATTTGGTGAAATTTGAACATATCTAAACGATTTTTAATATAAATATAAAATAAAAAATAGGTAGGTACTTTGTGTTTTTTGTGGTCTGCATGTAAAAACTATTTCATTTTCATGAAAGTTATAAAAATAGGTAGGTACTTTGTGTGAGGATGCAAAGCTTCACGTTTTTTGTGGTCTGCATGTAAAAACTATGACTACGAATCACGTATTTCAAAAATATATGACGTAAACGTAACTATTTGATGAAATTTGATGAATTTTGAAGCTTCTAGCCGTAAAAAAAGGGCAAAAATTACAGTTTATCTGGGGTATATAATATATATACCACCGATCTCTATGATTTTTTCAGACAACAATATATGCTGTATACGTAAGCATTTGGTGAAATTTGAAGCTTCTAGCTGTTAAAACGGGGCAAAAGTTGAGGAAAGTGTCCTGAACAATCGGTTGTATGAGATATATACTATGTATACCACCGATCTCAATGATTTTTTGAGCATTTGGTGAAATTTGAAGCTTCTAGCTGTTAAAATGGGGCTGAAATTGCAAAAAAAATATATATATACTATATATATACTATATATACCATCATATATATATTATATATATCACCGATCTCTATGATTTTTTTACACAACAATATATACTATATACGTAAGCAATCGTTGAAATTTGAAGCTTGTAGCTGTTAGAATGGTGTAGAAATTGCGAAAAGTTTCTTATCTGAACAATCGGTTGTTTGAGATATATACTATATATACATAATTTTTTCAATTATGATTTTTTCAGACAACAATATATACGTAAGCATTCAAAGCAAAGCTTCACGTTTTTTGTGGTCTGCATGTAAAAACTATGACTACGAATCACGTATGTCAAAAATATATGACGTAAGCGTAACTATTTGATGAAATTTGATGAATTTTGAAGCTTCTAGCCGTAAAAAAGGGTCAAAAATGACAGTTTATATGGGGTATATAATATATATACCACCGATCTCTATGATTTTTTCAGACAACAATATATGCTATACACGTAAGCATTTGAACTTTGAAGCTTCTAGCTGTTAAAATGGGCTGAAATTACAAAAAAAATATATATATATTCTATATATACCATCATATATATATTATATATATCACCGATCTCTGTGATTTTTTACACAACAATATATACTATATACGTAAGCAATCGGTGAAATTTGAATCTTATAGCTGTTAAAATGGGGTAGAAATTACGAAAAGTTTCTTATCTGATCAATCGGCTGTATGAGATATATACTATATATACATGATTTTTCATCTATGATTTTTTCAGACAACAATATATGCTATATAAGTAAGCACTCGGTGAAATTTGAAGCTTCTAGCTGTTAAAATGGGGCTGAAATTGCGAAAAAATATATATATATATTTATTTATTTATTTATTACAGCGTAAGCCTAGTTTGAACAGTATTTATTAAATCACATTGTAGAACTTAACTTATAGGTAAGGTTTTACAATGTTCATATAGCCTGCTTTTAAATACATAAATATCTTCACAATTTTTTATTTCATTTGGCAGTTCATTAAAGTTTTTAAATCCTTTATGGAAAAGTGGCAGTTTAAAATCATTTTTTCTACGGGTATTAAAATTATGGGGTTCGTTAATATATACAACATTATTTGTTACGTATTCAGATACATTTCCCTTTCGTATATTAAAGATCATTTTCATAGTATAGTAAAAAATAATTTGTTTGACATTTAACCATTTTAGTTTTATTATCATGTCGCTTATCGACGCATCTGACTTTTCCCATAACACAAATCTCATACCCCTATTTTGCAATATCTTAAGTCTATCTATTTTTGTATCTGGTATAATGAATAAGACTGATGGGTAATATTTAAAATGAGATTCAATCAATATTTTGTATACAATATCCTTAAACTCTCTATTTATAAATTTACAGGTTCTTTGCATAAAACCGACTTGTTTAGCTATCTTTCCTACAGTGTATCGAATATTTTCATCAAATTTGAGTTTGTTGTGTAAGGATAAAATCCTTCAAATTAGCTTTTAATTATTTCATCTGGCAACATCGCAACCTCGTTGCTCACAATGGCAAATTCAATTGTGAATAACATGAAAAAAAAAAAAAAAATAAAACACAAATAATACATTCTCAGCTATTATAAGGTAGCATGTAAGAGAGAATAAAATAGAGATTCATGTTTCACCGCCATCATTATAATTTGGACATAATCGTATGCAGACGCATTTTCAGTAATCGGAAAAAGTTTTAAATAAAAATTAAATTTTAATTACAGCAAAGTAATTATAGTGTTTTAATTTGTATGTTTTTTAAAGTGTACCGTAGACGACCGCCACGGTAGTGTAAATTTTATCCCATATGCACACCATGCCAACAATATGGAGGCGGCGCCCTCCACGTTTTCAATTTCGGACATCGCATGGCGCTGGGACCACTTCCAGGTAACCGAGGGTGAGTCTGGGTCGGCTAGCGAAGCCGAACACGATATGGCGACCGTGAGGCTGGAGCCCGGTCTTTTTCTTTCAATGCTTTCTTTTAAATTTTGGCATCGTGGCGAACCGGACATTTTTCCTTGTGGACAGCAGCAGCGGTGAGTAGAGTGGAGAAAAAGTGGAAAAGTGTTGGTGCAGTGAAATTAAATTATTAGAACAAAATTAAAACAAAGTTAATAAATTTATAATACAAAAAATTTTAATGCTACGGAGATAACAAAAAAAAAAATTTCTACAATTATAATATAAAACACTAAATCTAACAAAAATAATAAAAGAGAAATCAATCTACAATACAAAAATCTTAATGCTAAGGAACTAATGGAAAATTTTACAATTATAATACCAAAAAACTAAATTTAACAGAATTAATAGAAGAAAACTGAGTATATAATGCAAAGAACTAAATCCTACAAAACTAAAGTACGAAATTTAAGTACGGAAGAAATAAATCAATTATAAACGAAATTTTTAACGATAAAGAAAGTACAAAATCTACCAAAAGAGTAAAACCATAATATAAAAGAATTTTAATCGATACAGAAATAAAACAAAATTTTCGAAATAATAAAATCAAATAAAACAAACAGAGATAATACAAACTAAGAATAGCGAAAATAGAAAGAAAATAGTTTTGCAAAAGATAATTTTAAAATACCTAATTCGCCTAAGGGAAAACTGTACCAACCATATTTAATAACGGCATAACATTCGCCATATTTCTCCACCTACTCACATAACGGAACAAAATAACGGAACGCGAAAAACCACTCCACCAATACAACGCCATTTTTTCACCGCCACCAGCAGCAGCAACAACACCAGCAGCGATTCAGGTCTGCCAGCGCAGCAGCAGCAGTAACGGAAACTAGCAGCAGCGACAATTAAGTATATATATATATATATATATATGTATTTAAATTTTTTTTCGCTTACGGGTTTTTTTTGTTTAAACACATATATGTACGTATATAAAACATTAATATTCCCATTAAATGCAATGCGTTCGCTTTTCATATAATTAACTTGGATTGTTTCGATAGCATATAAATTTTGGATTTTTGATATTACGGTGGTTTTCGAAAAACCAATTAAATTTTTATAAACGGCAGTTCGTTTAAAACCAATTAAGATTTTTTGATACATGCGGTGGTTCCGTTAAAAACCAATTAGTTTTTTTGATATATGCGGTGGTTCCGTTAAAAACCAATTAACTTTTTTAATACATGCGGTGGTTCCGTGAAAAATCAACTAAAATTGTTTTGATATAAGCGGTAGTTCCGTGAAAAACCAATTTTTTTTTTTGAATAAAGCGGTGCGTCCGTGATTACATGTTGAGATTTTTACCAATTCGTACCTATATACTTTTGTGACATTTTAAATTCAATTACTTTTTACAGATTTTTCATACAAATACTGCAGTTTTAACTAATTCTTCCAATAAATAGTTCAATACTCCTTTAGTGACTATTCACCTGCAAATCAGTTCCCTTTTATAAAATTTTTTTCTTCTATCTTTTTCCTCAACAATTCCCTCACTAGGGTAGGCACCTTGTCGTTGGTGTGAGGGCTTAGCCGAACTCCATAGCGCCCGACTATGAGGCGGAGCTGTTTAGGACTGACATCTACGCCGTTTCGCCTCATAGGAGGGCGGCGGGATGTCGGTGACCAAGAACTGCCAACCCCCTAATCCAGGGTGTTATGCGGATCGTGCTTATTGGACGATTTGCAGCCAGGGGATAAATTCGGCTGTATTCGAACGGAGCCTTCCCGATACCAGGCCATCTCGGGAAGTATTTATGGCCTTACCGCAGTAAGGGGCGCTGCTGTGGCGGACGGTTCTTTCCCCGTATATAATACTGGACCGCTGAGCCCGCCTTGTCGGGCAGGTGGTCGTACGACCAAGATGAACAACTCATTACCTGAATGTAATAAGGAGGATGTAAAGAGGAGGACTGAGTCGCAATCCAAGGACGACAAATACGAATTAAGCGATGCGTCGGACTCGGGTAGCGAGAGTAGTGCTGATTCAATGAACTCCGTGTTGGAGAAGCACACAAATGAAATCGGAGTAGAAGAGTGGAGAAGGGTACGGAGCAGAGGAAGTAAAAGAGCTCTCTCGCAGTACCGTGCAGCACTAAGAATTGTACAACGCTTGGGAGCAGTGGTCGACCCAACAGAAGTGGAGATCGAGCGCTTGGAATGGGCCCATGAAGCGGTAGAAGTAGGTCGAAGGCAGTTCAAAAGGTTTGCTGCGAGAAACCCTCGGTTCTGCAACCGGTACGAGGAGGAAGAAGCGTCGAATGGCAGAATGAAGAGGCAACGTTCGGCAGAAGGCGACAAGCCTGCTTTCAAGAGGCAGAAAGGACCCAGTCCTAGAGCCGCGAGGCAGGGCAGTCGCATAGACAAGACAAGTAGGCCCAAAGCTGTAAGACAGATGGGTTCCAATAGCGAGGTAGCAACTACCTCGAAAGCTTCCAGTCAGAGGGAAGTTCCAACTACGGAAGTAGGAGATAAGCCAAAGGGAGATAACGCTAAGACTCCGGCTTTCTCGGAGGCGCTAAAGGGAGTTAACGCGAAGACTCCGGTGTTCTCGGAGGTTCCAAAGGGAGATAACACTAAGACTCCTGCTTTTCCCGAGAAGATGAGTGATGTGGCAAAGCAGTCACTGACTGTGGCGCTGGTTGATCGTAGCAGTCCGTTCGGACAAATGACTACTGAAAGGTGGAGATCTGTGGAAAGGGAGCTTATTAGCTTAATGCTTAAGATGATGCGGGAACAACCAAGTAAGCCCCTTCCAACCTTTGATTCGGGGGGATGGTATAATGGTGTGAAGATGACAGCGTGCGACAACATCGCGAGCTTGCGGTGGCTGGAGTAAGTCGTTCCAAACCTCCAAAGGCAAGGCACGAACGCGCGGTTTGAGGTGGTGGATAAAGCGCAAATCCCCACGGTACCAAAAGTTAAGGTATGGATACCATGCGTGATGAAGTCGGAGGATACACTGCGACTTCTGCAGAATCAGAATCCGAACATACCGACACAGGATTGGAAGGTACTTACTGTATCTCGGCCTACCGAGGATGGTCAGTTCTACATCTTCCAAATAAACAAGCAGGCGGAGGATATTTTGTACACGCAGCTTGGCAAAATGTCCTTTGGCACTGGCAAAATTTACATGCGACTCAGGAAAAGAAGTCCCGAGGATAAAAATCCTAACACGCTGGAAGTGGGCGAAGTCGAAAAGGACCTCAGAAGCCTAAGGGAAAAAAGACAGGTGGAGGTCCCCGACGTCACCACGAACGTGCTAGAAGAGGACCAACCGCTAAATGGTGCTGTGACTCGCACAGAGGAACACACGGCACAACATTCACGAGGGGCTGAAGGGGGCCTCGAATACTCTAAACCAAAAGGGCAAGAGGAGGACGACGACGTCAAGACGAAGGTGCTGGAGGGGGACAAACAGCCCAATGGTGCTGCGAGTCCTACAGATAACCCTCCAACACAGTAAAGTGGCGTCGAGCGAACTCCTCCTAACCCTTGAGGAGGGTTCGTTTGACGTGGCGCTGATCCAGGAGCCGTGGCTCTCATCGGGAGGAAAGGTTTCTGGACTTAGCGCGTGCGGGTTTGGCGTTTACTACGCACAAACGGAAGGACGGGTGCGAGCTGTAGTAATGGTAAGGAAACATCTGCATTCATATATGCTGCCTAATTACACCACCGAGGATCTCTTAGCGGTGGCCGTTGAGCAAAAGAATAAGCAGGCATTTATCCTGGCGTCCTGCTACATGGCCCATGCTGCGGAGGTTCCACCGATGGAGTGCAAAAGGCTAGTACAGGAGGAAGGGCGCAAAGGGCGGTTGGTCATAGGCGCAGATGCAAATGCGCACCACAATGCGTGGGGAGGAGCAGATACGAACGAGAGGGGCGAATCTCTATTTTGTTACATCCTGCAAACCAATTTGCAGATAGCCAACAGGGGAAATGTTCCTACATACATTGGTCCAACATCCAGCAATGTTCTGGATATTACATTGAGCTCCGAGCGTGATATATCAAGGTATGATTGGATGGTTCTCGATAGACCATCCTTCTCCGACCATGCGTATATAAGCTTCAGCATCCCACTAAAGAGGGTAGAGAAGGGAGGAAGCTTTAGAAACCCTAGGGCAACGAATTGGACTAAATTCCAGAAACATGTAGAAACGAAACTGGGACAACCCAAAGAGGTTGCTAATGTAGAGGAACTGGAGGAGTCGAATGAATTCCTAACAAGGACGCTTATGACTGCGTATAACAAAGCTTGCCCTCCAAGAAGATTCAGAAGAAAGGCAAAGCCGCCATGGTGGAGTAATGAGCTGAGTCTTCTAAGAAGACAGGTAAAAGAAATGTTTAAGCTCGCAAAGACCGCGGAAAGCGAAGCGTGTCGGGACGTGTACAGGGATCTACTGAGGATCTACAAGCGTGAAATTACCAGGGCGAAGAGAAACTCATGGAAAAGTTTCTGTACGGACAGTGCTCCAGCGAAACAGCACGGCTGAAAAAAGTCCTAGCAAAGGGAAACATAGTCCAGGGACTAATAAAGAAAGAGAACGGGGAATGGTCACGTAATAGTGAAGAATCCCTTGAGGTGCTCCTCGATACACATTTCCCATCGGGAGACGGTTTAGAAGAGCCAGCAGACATCACTCACACTTCGATCACGGAGCTAGTTGTGCCGGGCTTGGTGACCGATACCAAGATCGAGTGGGCAGTGAAGACGTTTTCTAAGTTTAAATCGCCGGGCCCAGATGGTATATTCCCGGCCATGCTACAAGTCTCAAGTAGGGCGGTCGCGGAATGGCTTAAAATAATATTCGATGGGTGCATAAGACTGAATCATGTACCGCACTCTTGGAGAACTGCTCGTGTAGCTTTTCTACCAAAGGCGGGGAAGATCGGTCACGTGTATCCCAAAGACTATAGACCCATTAGCTTAACATCATTTCTGCTCAAAACCTTTGAGAGGCTGATGGATGTGTACATAAAGTCCAACGTGGATGAAAAGCTGCTCTCCACAACACAGCATGCGTACACCAAAGACAAGTCCGTAGACACCGCATTGCATAGGGTGGTAATAAGCATAGAGAAATCCCTGGAATATAAGGAGTATGCTCTAGGAGTCTTCTTGGACATTGCCGGGGCTTTCAATAATGTTGCAAAATGGGCGTTTATGGATGGTCTTAATTACACTAAAGTACATCCTGCCTTAATCAGATGGATCGGCTGCATGTTAAATTGCAGAAAGATTACATCACAATGGGGATTGTACGAGGCCACGAAATCAGTGGACAGGGGCACGCCGCAGGGAGGGGTGCTATCACCTCTGCTGTGGACACTGGTCATCAACCAACTGCTCAGGCAATTCGATGAGGGACCCGTAAAACTTACGGCTTACGCAGATGACGTTGCAATTGTCATAAGTGGAAAATGCCTTCCAACGATTAGTTCTTTGATGGATCGGGCGCTTCGGGATATTCATACCTGGGCATCTAATGTCGGGCTGAAAGTCAATGCGGAGAAGACGGATATGGTCTTGTTTACAAAGACGTACAAGGTCCCAAATTGGACCAGGCCTAAGTTAGGAGCGGTGACCTTACAGGAGAAACCTTCCACAAAATATCTAGGAATCATCCTAGACAGTAAGCTGTCATGGAAGCTCAACGTGGAGGAGAGGGTCAAGAAGACCTCAACGGCACTCTATGCATGTAAAAGAATGCTGGGGTGTACGTGGGGCCTATCTCCCTCTCTTTCTCATTGGGTTTTTACAGCGATTGTAAGCCCTATTCTATACTATGGAGTTCTTGTTTGGTGGAAAGCCATACAAAAAACAACATACCTCAAAAAATTAGAGGGGGTATGAAGACTATCGATGCTTTGCATTACGGGAGCCCTGAAAACAACCCCCACGGCTGCACTGTATGCCATTCTGCACATTCCACCTGTAGACCTGGTAGCAAAGAACAAAGCGTTAACGACCGCAACCAGGCTCGATGCTTCGGGGCAGCTTGAGCGCCGACCATATGGCCATAGTAGTATAGCGTCCTCAGTCACAAGACGAACAGATTACATGATTCCCTACCTGCACTTTGAGGGAGATCATAAGGCCACAATAGATGTGGACGGTTGGCGCAAGGGTGCGCAAATGGCGGACGAGGCGATACATGTGTACACCGATGGTTCCAAAATAGTGGAAGGAGTAGGGTCTGCGGTATACTGCGCTGATCCGGAATTAAGCAGATCCTACAGGCTGCCGGATTACTGTAGCGTTTTCCAAGCGGAAATATTAGCCGTAACCAAAGCAGTAGAAACCCTGGAAGAAAATAGCTTAAGCTGCAACCGTGTTAACTCTTATATTGACAGTCAAGCAGCAATTAAGGCAATAATCTCGCATAGCACAGCATCTAAATGCGTGTTAGAGTGTAAGCAGTCTCTGGAGAGAATCGGGACAGGGAGAAGCATACATCTATATTGGGTCCCAGGGCATATGGGAATAGATGGGAATGAAAAAGCGGACGAATTAGCTAAAAAGGGCGCATCCCTTGAAGCTTGCTCCGTAGACGTCCCAATTAGATTGGGCGAGATTAAGCGAAGGCGAGAGGTGCACATGATCGACCAAGCAGAAAAGGCGTGGGTTCAAGCGCGGGGCTGTAAAGTGTCGAAGATTATGTGTAGGTCTTCCAACCTTAGACTAACACAGTTGCTTCTATCATTAAAAAGAGAGGACTGTAGACTCATGACGGGTATTCTGACTGGACACTGCCTTCTGGCGTCACATGCCTTTAAATTAGGCTTAGTCAGTGATAGCAGGTGTAGGAAGTGCGGGTTGGAGGAGGAAACGATCGTGCACGTTCTGTGCTCGTGCCCTGCACTTGCCAGGCTAAGACACTAGCTATTAGGAGTGATACAGCCGTCAGATCTAGAAGCAGCAAGTGGCTTAAGTCCTAGGAAGCTTCTAGTATTTGCCAAGAGGACGGAGTTATTTTATAACATAGGTCCTGGTTTTTGATAGGGTTTTTCAGTTTGGTCGTTAAAACAAACTTTTGGTAACACTACGGACTCAATCAGTCTATGTGAGGTCCTCATGGACCGGCCAGTTCAACCTACCTACCTTCCTCAACAATTCAACTTCAAATATAAATTCAGACATTCAAATAAGTACTTCATTAATTTCATAGTTTGAACTGAATTATTTGTGCTATTCTGATAACTACATATGTACCTTAGAAGTGGTAAGCAAGTGCAAAAAAATTCAAACTCAGAATCCGATTCCGATAATTCAGCCTCAAGCTACGAAAGTTTAGCTTCATCCTCGACTGAAGAAGTCACAAACCAGGAAAATATATTTTCTTTGTCAACAGATTTTCCAGGCTTCGAAAATTCTTCCATTAAAAATTTAACTTCTAATTTAGTTTCAAATCTTAACGATTAAAATAGCGAAGTATTAACTTCACCTTCTTCTCCTTTAAAGTCAGATCTTAACGATCGAATCATGGCAACACCAGAGGAAAAGAGAATTTTCATTAACACATGTGCTAAATATATTAGAGAAAACTAAAGTGGTGATCCTCTAGCACTTGATCCTTTTATAGACAAAATTGCATTACTTGAACAATTCGCTACTGCAGATTTAACCGATACTTTTATAGTGTTCTTAAAATCAAAATTAGAGGGTAAAGCCCGTGAAGCAATACCAACACAAGTAACTTCAGTCAATGAAATTAAAACAGCTCTACGTAATAGGATCAAACCAGACAACTCGAAATTTGTAGCAGGGAGAATAACAGCGTTGCACGTTAACGGTAACAATTATACAGATTTTGCCAAAAAAGTTGAAGATTTAGCTAACTGACTTGAGCGGTCTCTTATTATTGAAGGGATCATTCAAGCAAAAGCTCACGAAATGGCAGTCGAACAAACTGTTAACGTGTGTCGTTTAAATGCAAAATCAAATTTAGTAAAAACCATTTTAGCCTCAACGGCATTTACTGATCCGAAAGACGTAGTAGCAAAATTAATTGTAGAACAAAATAACGAAGTAACAGAGCGTCAGGTTTTAGCTTTTCGATCACGTGGTAACAACACATTCAGAAATTCACGTGGTAGTTCTCGTGGCTTTTACCCAAACCGCAGCTATACTGGTAATAGAAATAATAATAATTAATTTGCATACAATAGCAAGTACAACAGCAACAACAATCAAAGGTATAGGAATTATAATGGAAATAGATACCAGAATAACAACAATAATAATACGCGTCCAAATACTAATTCCAATTCAAATACAAATAATAGTAACAATAGAAGCAACAATTCAAGATCGTCAAACGGCAGAGGTCGAAACGCAAACGTTCGCGCTTTAAACGCCAGTGCCGCTCAGGAGCGAACGCTGGGGGAGTAAGCGAACATCCCTCACCAATAGGCATCTATTGTTTAAATTTAAATTACTCTGATTTCATTGAATTACAACTTAACGAGTTACAAAAATTTTGTTCTTTCCTAGTAGACACTCAAGCGGACATTTCTTTAATAAAGATATCATGTTTAGACAGAAATATTTCCTTAAATACGAACGACATTATTAACATTACCGGTGTCACTTCTAATTCAGTTTCTATTTAAGGTAAAATTACAGCAAATTTAGATTTTTCTAACTTTTCTATTAAACATACTTTACATGTAGTAAATGAAGACTTTAATATTCCATCCGATAGCATACTGGGTAAAGATTTTCTGAAAATTTACAAATGCATTATTAATTATGAAAGAAATAGTATTTCCTTTTGGGTAGGTAATGAAAAAGTTGCGATACCAATCCTGCACGGAACAGAAAGCGACAGTTGTATCATTCCGCCAAGATGTGAAATATTCAGACTTTTTGATTTAGGAGATTCAACCGAACCACTTTTCGGGGACTCGCAGGAAATTGAGAAAGGTGTTTTCATAGCTAGGTGCATTGTTAATTCCAGTAACCCAATAATTAAAGTCATTAACACCACGGATGATGTAAAGTATGTGAAAAGAAAAAGTATTCGGACAAAAAACTTTCAAATTATAGTGTTTATACAATTAACAAGACAGAAACAGAAGGAAAATGTACGAAAAAACTTATTTCAATTTTAAAAAATCAAATACCTCAACATGCTCATAGTAAATTAATTGACCTTTGCATTGATTATGCCGACATTTACGCCCTCGACACGGACAAAATGACTTTAAATAACTTCTACGAGCAAAAATTAAGATTGACAGACAACGAGCCGGTATATGTTAAAAACTATCGTTAACCATACTCTCAACGCGAAGAAATAAATCGCCAAGTAAATAAATTGTTAGACAACGATCTGATTGAACCCAGTTATTCCAATTACAATATTCCTTTGATTGTAGTCCCAAAGAAAGATACTAATGGTCAAAAAGCATATCGTATGTGCGTAGATTTTCGCGCAGTAAACAAAAAACTCATTCCCACTAGCTAGAGTTGACGATATTTTAGACAATCTCGGTAGAGCAAAATATTTTTCCACATTAGATCTTTTTTCTGGATTTCATCAAATCCCCTTGCATCCTGACTCACGTGACATTACTTCTTTCGGCACTTCGGTCGGCGCATTTAGATGGAAAGTGCTTCCATTCGGTTTAAACATAGCACCAAATTTATTCTCACGAATAATGACAATAGCTTTTTCGGGTATACCACCCAATGTCGCATTGTTGTACGTCGACGATATTATCGTCATAGGTTGTAGTGAGGCACACCACATTAAAAATCTTTCAAAAGTTTTCGATACTTGTAGGTCTTTCAATCTCAGACTTAACCCAAATAAATGCAACTTTTTACGACCAGAAATTACATTTTTAGGTCATAAATGTTCAGCCAAAGGTTTGTTGCCAGACGACTCTAAAATAAACGCAATTAAAAAGTATACAAAACCGACTGATAAAGACGCGGTACGACAATTCGTCGCGTTTGCAAATTATTACAGACGGTTTATACCTAATTTTGCGTCTCTGGCAGCGCCTCTGAATCGATTAAGTAGAAAAAGAGTTGAATTCTTTTGGGATGTTGAGTGCGAAAGAGCATTTTTATCTTTGAAAGCAGCGTTACTTTCACCAAAATTACTTCAATATCGAGATTTTACTAAACAATTCATTATTACTGTTGTTGCTTCCACAGCTATTTTAAGTCAAGAACAACAAGGTAGTGATTTATCAATTTGTTTCGCTTCTAAAGCATTTAATAAAGCCGAACAGAAAAAACCAATTATAGAGTTGGAACTCTTAGCTAATTATATCGAAATAAAGCAATTTCGACCATATGTGTATGGTACCCATTTTATTGTAAAGCCAGATCATAGACCTCTAGTATACCTATTCAATATGAAAGACCCATCTTCAAAACTTTCAAGAATAAGACTAGAACTAGCTGAATATAATTTCACTATTGTATATATTAAGGGAAAATCAAACGTCGGTGTTGATGCTCTATCGCGTATTACAATCGATGAGATCAAGGAATCGAACAAACAAATTTTAGCAGTTCAGACAAGATCAATGACAAAACGGCAAAACTACAATAACCTTCCTAGGAAAACAGACGAAAACAACTTACACAACAAAATCACAGCATCCCCTTTCTTGACGTCAAGATCCACAAAAATAATGGATCTCTTTTATTCGATTGGTATGCCAAACTTCCTTTCATCGCAGCCCTTTAAATATAAATTAAACACAGCGAGAAATTTCGTAAACAAAGTTCTGTCTATAAGCCACGAACAATTTCACAATGCCAATATCGGAAAAATATACCAAATATTAAGAAACAACAACTACCCACATAACATGATACAAAATCTAATACAGCAAAAAACACTGAAAACAGAAACGAAACATACCAAAGCACCAACATCGCAAACAACGAATTCAACGAATCAATACTACAGCGTTACATATATCCCCAAACTTACGGAAACTGTTTACAAAAGCATGAATATTAAGCCGAACATTACAATAGCACATAAATCCAACTGCACCATGGCTTGCATGGGAAACAAAAAAGTTAACGAAAATTGCAACCGGGTATATATTGGGACCACAAAGCGAAATCTAAGCGTACGACTAAGAGAACACGAAGCTGACATACAGAAGAAAAAGAACAACACCGCGTTATCACAACACATAACATCAACTAGACATACAGCTGATCTCGCGAATAACACAATAATAGACAAAAACAAAAGAGGAAAAGTCCGATACACGTTAGAGAGCCTCTGAATAATGCAAAAAAGGGAAATCACGATAAACAAGAAGGAGGATACAGAAGCGATTGCAGCAAGCTATCTTTTATGTCTATAATATTTTTATGTTTAGTATGACTATGATACCCATTGTAAGTGGTACCAAAAAATTTTTAGAGTTAAGAAAAAAATATCATGTGAGTGATGTTAATTTTTGTTTACGTGTATATATGTATGTGCGTCCTTTTTGTACCTTAATTAGTATTAGCTTAGCTAAAATTGTTGTTTTGTGACACTTTATTGTTGTTGATGTAAATAATTTCAAAAATTGTGACCAAAAAACTAATGTAATTATTTCTTATGTTTTATTGTTGAAAATAAATAGACTTCGCCCCTGAAGAAGCTAGGACGGCTAGCGAAACGTAGGGCCGCAACAGTGGAATAATTACCATCTTTTTATTTCTTACTGGAACCCACAATAGGTCAAATAGCCTAAAAAAAAATATTAAAACAACTTACTTTAATTTTCATTTAATTTTTCAAAAAAGATTCCACGAATAAGATCTGATATTACGTACGATAAAAATAATAAAACAACAAGTTTAAGAATTTTTGCGCATATTAAACATAACTTTAGAGAAATTACTTTCGAGGCTTGAATCAGAAGCCGGCAAACGCAAAATTAAGCAGATTGAATGGCCTAAAAACGATATTGTGTTCGAACATTATACTATTACAAATTTCAAAAATATTGGAAATAAAATTTTTAAATCTTTAGAAATTATACTAACAGATACAGTGGAGACAGTAGCAGATGAAGATACAAAATTAAAACTAATGAAAATTTTGACTTGCACTAAAGCAAATTTTGGTCATTGCAGCCTATTTCTATTACATACATATTCAAAAGGTGTTGACCAGCTTAATCAAATCTAAGAATTTTCGGAAGGCCTGCCGATACAACAAAGCATATAAAATATTTTGTAATCACACTAGAAACAACAACAACGTGCACCAATTTCATAATGAAGCACTACTATAATCATAAAAAATACAAATATGGAGAGCATGTTTGCATAACACTAAAACACTATAGTAAGCAAAAACAAAAACTTGCCAAGCAATTAAACCAATTGAAATTCTTGCTTGAATGCAAGAAATACGATTTAATCCCGAATCATCTCACTAATATCACTAAAGGACTTACTATTAAAACTACATCTGAGAGGGTTAAGCAACAGCTCGAAAGATCCAAACGTCTGTTTCTCAAAAAAGTAATTAACGTAGAAATAACGCAAACAAACATAAACATAAAAGCCATTAGGAATAACATATACAACTCCGATCAACAGATAAAATGATACATGAATGATGGAGATTACCGCGCGTTTATAGATAAACAAGAGTTACTGTACAAAAGAATAACTAAGGAGATAAAAGAAACACACAATAAAAAATTAAAAAAACTTAATCATGAACAAGTTTCCAACATGGGAATCCATATGAACAACGATTGGTTCGTAAACAAAACGGACATTGTTTTTCCAGAGGAAGTCAAGTGGATACTCTCTCTGGGTAGGAAGTTCACTATCCCAACGACTAAAGCAAATTTTACACCAATACATGTCATAGCGGAAATGGAACAAATAATACAGACCTTTGACGATGATAAAACGAAAGACGTAATTAGAAACAAGCTAAGCAATAGAATACTACAATTCAAACGAGGTAATAAGCATAACTCCAAAGAAAAGTTTATTTTGGAAACATTTAAAAAAACCCAAATTATTTTTGAATGCACACAAAAATATTATTATAACTGACGCCGACAAAGGAAACAAAACCGTGGTACTATACAAAGAAGAATATACCGAAAAAATGAGTAAAATAATAGACGACAAAAACACATATAAAACACTTAGGAATGATCCTACTAATGAACTCCAAAGGAAAAACAATAGATTAGTAGAAGACTTATACAAAACCAAAGCCATTACCTTAAAAGAAAAACAACAGCTTATGTGCTCAACTGCTATTGCCCCCAGAATGTATGGCTTGCCTAAAATACACAAACCTGTTCATCCATTCCGTCCAATAGTATCGTCCATAAATATACCATGTTACAGATTATCTAGATATGTTGGAGATATCCTCAAAGATTTAATATCTGATGAACTCAATATAAAAAATGCCTTTGAACTCAAAGAAAAAGTCAACAATATAAATCTTTCCGACGACGACATACTGGTGTCGTTTTATGTAGTATCATTGTTCACTAACATACCTACGATGCTCGCGATCAAGATAATAATGAAAAAATGGGATGAGATCTCCAGAAGAAACTCCATCACAAAAAAACAATTCCTGGAACTACTGAACTTTTGTTTAAAAGATAATAATTATTTCCTATGGGGCGATAAGATTTACGCTCAAACCTATGGAATGCCGATGGGAAACCCACTCTCTCCTACTATAGCCGACTTGGTGATGGATGACCTATTAAATGACGCTATGGCAGAACTTAAAGAAAGGTCAAATATAAATATAAAATTCTTATGCAAATACGTGGATGATATATTTGCTATCGTGAAGAGAAGGGACTTAGATCAAATCCTACATACCCTCAACAAGTACCACAACAAACTCAATTTCACGGTGGAAGTTAAAAATAATGGCAGCATCCCCTTTCTAGAAACACGTATCTTCAGAATGGACAATAAACTTGTGCTAGATTGGTATACCAAACCCACTTCATCTGGGCGTTTAATTAACTATCTTTCAGCCCATCCTCAACCTCATATATAAAGTGCTGAAAATTTGCCACCAAAAATTCTGGGATACAAATTTGAAAAAAATTAGTAATATATTAATACAAAATAATTACCCTCACACACTCATACAAAATCTAATAAAACAGGAAATGGAACAGATTAAACACACAAAAATCAACAACACTACAGAAAATACCGATGGCAGACCTAACCAATTTTACAGTGTAACATACATACCTAGGCTAACAGACAATTTTAACAAAACTTAATCAAAAGCAACAACAACGTATGTTTGGCATATAAATCCAACATAAACCTGTCAAGTATCTACACCAAAACGAAAACCCCGATTCCAACGTCACAACAAAACAATGTAGTTTACGAAATCGAATGTAAGGGAACAGAAAACCAAACATGCAATAAAACATACATAGGAACAACAAAACGTACACTAGGTGTAAGATTAAAAGAACATGCTGCAGACATTAAAAACAACAAAAACAGCACAGCACTATCGCAACATACAACAGCCACTGGCCACATAGCTGACATAAACAATGCGAAAATCTTAGACAAAGAAAAACGAGGAAAAGTCAGATTGACACTGGAAAGCTTGCGAATAATGCAAAACAGAAGCCGAACTGTAAACAGGAAAGAGGACACTGATGACATTTCATCCGCTTATTTATTATGTTTATGATAATTGTTGTTTTTTTCTACTTATGGATCAAAGTCCAATTTGACAAGTATACCTAAACAGAATGGTATCTAAACCTTTAAAATTTTGACTTGAACTTAATTTATTTATTAATGACAACTGTGCATTATGTAAATTATAATTACATATTTATACACATAAAATGTAAGTTTTTTATCTTAATGTGATATTTACACAAAAAAGTCTTCAATTTTAAGTTCTATAATTTTCTAATTTCATGTTTCATGTTCAATGTTGTTGTTTGTGGTGTATTATACTATTACTTAATAAATGCAGTCTGCCCCTGAAGAAGCTTAGAAGATTAGCGAAACGTAGGGCTTGAATAGTGGAGTCCTTTGACTTGCACTAAAGAAAATTTTGGTCATTGCAGCCTATTTCTATTACATACATATTCAAAAAGTGTTGACCAGCTTAATCAAATCTGAAAATTTACCATAATGATCCAATTTCTGGTGGGTATTGCGGAATGAAAAGACTTTACGCAAAACTGCGAACAAAATTTTATTGGAAAGATATGACTCGCGATATATCGAAATATGTCAAAAATTGTAAAGATTGTCTTTTAAACAAGGTTAAACCTAAAACTAAAGAAAAACTTGCTTTAACACCAACTTCTTGGAAACCATTTGATATACCAGTAATTGACACAATAGGACCCCTACCTGAGTCTAAATATGGTAACAAGTTCGCACTTACCATGATTTGCGACATGACTAAATACCTGGTAACAGTCGCTGTGCCAGACAAATCGGCAAAAACAATCGCTCCAGCAATCTTTGAAGGCTTCATTTTGACATACGGCACAATGAATGCCATAAAATCAGATTTAGGTACAGAATTTAAAAATGAATTAATTGAAGAATTAACTAAACTTCTAAATGCTGAACATAATTTTTCAACTGCATACCATCACGAAACTGTTGGCACGATTGAACGTAATCATAGAGTTTTTAATGAATACTTACGTGCATATTTAAAAGATACTTTTTATACTCAGTTGAGCAGACCTCACAGAGTATATTAAGTTTGATTGGATAACGGTTGGTTGTACATATATAAAGGAATCGAGATAGATATAGACTTCCATATATCAAAATAAAGAGGATCGAAAAAAAATTTGATTGAGCCATGTCCGTCCGTCAGTCCGTCCTTTAACACGATAACTTGAGTAAATTTTGCGGTATCTTGATGAAATTTGGTATGTAGGTTCCTGAGCACTCATCTCAGATCGCTGTTTAAAACGAACGATATCGGACTATAACCACGCCCACTTTTTCGATATCGAAAATTTCGAAAAACCGAAAAAGTCCGATAATTCAATACCAAACACAGGTAAGGCAACGAAACTTGGTAGATGAGTTGAATTTATGACGCAGAATAGAAAATTAGTAAAATTTTGGACAATGGGCGTGGCACCGCCCACTTTTAAAAGAAGGTAATTTAAAATTTTGCAAGCTGTAATTTGTCAGTCGTTGAAGATATCATTACGAAATTTGGCAGGGACGTTACTCCTATTACTATATGTACGCCTAAGAAAAATTTGCGAAATCGGAGAAGGACCACGCCCACTTTAAACAAAAAAATTTTTTAAAGTAAAATTTTAACAAAAAATTTAATATCTTTACAGTATATAAGTAAATTATGTCAACATTCAACTCCAGTAATGATATGGTGCAACAAAATACAAAAATAAAAGAAAATTTCAAAATGGGCGTGGATCCGCCCTTTTTCATTTAATTTGTCTAGGATACTTTTAACGCCATAAGTCGAACAAAAATTAACCAATCCTTTTGAAATTTGGTAGGTGCATAGATTTTATGATGTTAACTATTTTCTGTGAAAACGGGAGAAATCGGTTGATGCCACGCCCAGTTCTTATACACAGTCGTTCGTCTGTCCTTACGCATGGCCGTTAACACGATAACTTGAGCAAAAATCGACATATCTTTAATGAACTTAGTTCACGTACTTACTTGAACTCACTTTATCTTGGTATGAAAAATGAACGAAATCCGACAATGACCACGCCCACTTTTTCGATATCGAAAATTACGAAAAATGAAAAAATTGCCATAATTCTATACCAAATACGAAAAAAGGGATGAAACATGGTGAGGTAATTGGATTGGTTTATTGACGCGAAATATAACTTTAGAAAAAACTTTATCAAATGGTTGTGACACCTACCATATTAAGTAGAAGAAAATGAAAAAGTTCTGCAGGGCGAAATAAAAAACCCTTAAAATCTTGTCTGGTATTACATATATAAATAAATTATCCAACAGATGATGTTCTGGGTCACCCTGGTCCACGTTTTGGTCGATATCTGGAAAACACCTTCACATATACAACTACCACCACTCCCTTTTAAAACTCTCATTAATACCTTTAATTTGATACCCATATCGTACAAACATATTCTAAAGTCACCCCTGGTCCACCTTTATGGCGATATCTCGAAAAGGCGTCCACCTATTGAACTAAGCCCCACGCCCTTTAAAAATACTCATTAACACCTTGCATTTGATACCCATATCTTACAAACATATTCTAAAGTCACCCCTGGTCCACCTTTATGGCGATATCTCGAAAAGGCGAACACCTATAGAACGAAGGCCCACCCCTTTTAAAAATACTCATTAACACCTTTCATTTGATACCCATATCGTACAAACAAATTCTAGAGTCACCCCTGGTCCACCTTTATTGCGATACCTAGAAAAGGCGTCCACCTATAGAACTAAGGCCCCCTCCCTTTTAAAATACTCATTAACACCTTTCGTTTGATACCCACATTGCACAAACGAATTCTAGAGTCACCCCTGGTCCACCTTTATGGCGGTATCTCGAAACGGCGTCCACCTATGGAACTAAGGATAACTCCCTTTTAAAATACTCATTAACACCTTTCTTTTGATACCCATATTGTACAAACAAATTCTAGGGTCACCCCTGGTCCACCTTTATGGCGATATCTCGAAACGGCGACCACCTATACAACAACCACCACTCCCTTTTAAAACCCTCATTAATACCTTTAATATTATACCCATATCATTCAAACACATTCTAGAGTCACCCCTGGTCCACCTTTGTGGCGATATCTCGAAACGGCGTCCACCTATGGAACTAAGGATTACTCCCTTTTAAAATACTCATTAACACCTTTCTTTTGATACCCATATTGTACAAACAAATTCTAGGGTCACCCCTGGTCCACCTTTATGGCGATATCTCGAAACGGCGTCCACCTATGGAACTAAGGATAACTCCCTTTTAAAGTACTCATTAACACCTTTCATTTGATACCCATATCGTACAAACGCATTCTATAGTCACCCCTGGTCCACCTTTATGGCGATATCTCGAAAAGGCAACCACCTATACAACAACCACCACTCCCTTTTAAAACCCTCATTAATACCTTTAGTATTATACCCATATCATTCAAACACATTCTAGAGTCACCCCTGGTCCACCTTTGTGGCGATATTTCGAAACGGCGTCCACCTATAGAACTAAGGCCCACTCCCTTTTAAAATACTCATTAACACCTTTCGTTTAATGCCCATATTGTACAAACAAATTCTAGGGTCACCCCTGGTCCACCTTTATGGCGATATCTCGAAACGGCGTCCACCTATAGAACTAAGGCCCACTCCCTTTTAAAATACTCATTAACACCTTTCGTTTGATGCCCATATTGTACAAACAAATTCTAGGGTCACCCCTGGTCCACCTTTATGGCGATATCTCGAAACGGCGTCCACCTATGGAACTAAGGATTACTCGCTTTTAAAATACTCATTAGCACCTTTCATTTGATACCCATATCGTACAAACGCATTCTAGAGTCACCCCTGGTCCACCTTTATGGCGATATCTCGAAAAGGCGACCACCTATACAACAACCACCACTCCCTTTTAAAACCCTCATTAATACCTTTAATTTGATACCCATATCGTACAAACACATTCTAGAGTCACCCCTGGTCCACCTTTATGGCGATATTTTGAAACGGCGTCCACCTATAGAACTAAGGCCCACTCCCTTTCAAAATACTCATTAACACCATTCGTTTGATGCCCATATTGTACAAACAAATTCTAGGTTCACCCCTGGTCCACCTTTGTGGCGATATCTCGAAACGGCGTCCACCTTTGGAACTGAGGATTACTCCCTTTTAAAATACTCATTAACACCTTTATTTTGATACCCATATTGTACAAACAAATTCTAGGGTCACCCCTGGTCCACCTTTATGGCGATATCTCGAACTAAGCCCCACGCCCTTTCAAAATACTCATTAACACCTTTCATTTGATGCCCATATCGTACAAACATATTCTAGAGCCACCCCTGGTCCACCTTTATGGCAATATTTCGAAAAGGCGACCGCCTATAGAACTAAGGTCCACTCCCTTTTAAAATACTCATTAATACCTTTCGTTTGTTACCCATATTGTACAAACGCATTCTAGAGACACCCCTGGTCCACCTTTATGGCGATGTCTCGAAATGGCGACCACCTATACAACTACCACTACTCCCTTTTAAAACCCCCTTGGCGGCCACCGTGGTGTGATGGTAGCGTGCTCCGCCTATCACACCGTATGCCCTGGGTTCAACTCCCGGGCAAAGCAACATCAAAATTTTAGAAATAAGATTTTTCAATTAGAAGAAAATTTTTCTAAGCGGGGTCGCCCCTCGGCAGTGTCTGGCAAGCGCTCCGATTGTATTTCTGCCATGAAAAGCTCTCAGTGAAAACTCATCTGCCTTGCAGATGCCGTTCGGAGTCGGCATAAAACATGTAGGTCCCGTCCGGCCAATTTGTAGGGAAAAATCAAGAGGAGCACGACGCAAATTGGAAGAGAAGCTCGGCCTTAGATCTCTTCGGAGGTTATCGCGCTTTACATTTATTTTTATTTTTTAATACCTTTCGTTTGATACCTATATTGTACAAACGCATTCTAGAGTCACCCCTGGTCCACATTTATGCCGATATCTCGAAAGGGCGTCCACCTATAGAACTAAGCCCCACGCCCTTTTAAAATACTCATTAACACCTTTCGTTTGTTACCCATATTGTACAAACGCATTCTAGAGTCACCCCTGGTCCACCTTTATGGCGATGTCTCGAAATGGCGACCACCTATACAACTACCACTACTCCCTTTTAAAACCCTCATTAATACCTTTAATTTGATACCCATATCGTACAAACACATTCTAGAGTCACCCCTGGTCCACCTTTATGGCGATATCTCGAAAAGGCGTCCACCTATAGAACTAAGCCCCACGCCCTTTTAAAATACTCATTAACACCTTTCGTTTGATACCCATATTGTACAAACGAATTCTAGAGTCACCCCTGGTCCACCTTTATGGCGATATCTCGAAAAGGCAACCACCTATACAACTACCACCACTCCCTTTTAAAACCTTCATTAATACCTTTAATTTGATACCCATATCGTACAAACACATTCTAGAGTCACCCCTGGTCCACCTATATGGAGCTATCTCGAAAAGGCGTCCACCTGTAGAACTAAGCCCCACGCCCTTTTTAAATACTCATTAACACCTTTCGTTTGGTAGCCATATTGTACAAACGCATTCTAGAGTCACCCCTGGTCCACCTTTATGGCGATATCTCGAAAAGGCATCCACCTATAGAACTAAGGCTCACTCCATTTTAAAATGTTCATTAACCCCTTTCATTTGATACCCATATCGTACAAACAAATTCTAGGGTCACCCCTGGTCCACCTTTATGGCGATATCCCTAAATGGCGTCCACCTATAGAACTATGGCCCACTCCCTCTTAAAATACTCTTCAATACCTTTCATTTGATACACATGTCATACAAACACATTCCAGGGTTACCCCCGGCTCATTTTCCTACATGGTTATTTTCCCTTATGTTGCCACCATAGCTCTCCACTGAGTATGTAATGTTCGGTTACACCCGAACTTAACCTTCCTTACTTGTTTTAACTGGTATAATGGTCAACGTTTTCCATCTTTGTGGTACAATGCCCGTTTCCATGCTTTCATTTAAAATTTTTGCATAAAAATAAGCTGTATACTCTATTGAATCTTTTAAAACTCCTTCTGATAAAAGATTTTTGCCACCAATTTTGTTCTTGAATAGCCGAACTATTTTGACAATGTCATCTGCTACAACTTTATTAAATTTGAATGTCGAACTGCTCTCAGATACGGTTAAATTTAAATCAAAATGTTCGATACTTTGGTTTATTTCTAAAACACTGTTTACGAAAAAGTTATTGAGCTCATTCGCAATTTCGATCTTTTCTTCGATTTGCTTATCTAATATTTGAATTTTGTTGATTTCTTGATGATCTTTTTCAGGTTTATGGTTTGCTTTAGATTTTTCCACATTTATTTGCTATTATTTTTACTAATTAAGATTTTGTTTTCCATATATTTCGCCTCTTTCTTTTTGATAAGTTTTTTATATCTTTTGTTTATTTCTTTATAATTGTCCCAATTTCCTGTTTGCCTAGACTCATTTAAAAGATTATATTTAAATTTATATAATTGTGTAAGTTCATGATCATACCACTTATTCATAAGTCTTGCTTTCACTACTTTTTCAAATGTTAATCCTGTCATACATTGTAGAATTGTGTTTAGGCCCAATGCCTAGCTTTCACTTGATTGACGGTGCCCCTCCCTAATGTTTTAATAATATTTCCAGGCACCCACACTCACGCCGCACTTGTGTGCATGCATGCACATGCATGCGTTTCATACACATGCATGTGTGTGTGTGCAGGTTGTCAGCACCCATGCACGTATACGTAGGGGTGGTTGTGTGTGTGGCCTTTTCCCCTCCTTAATACCAGAGGACTTTTTCGCAGCTTAGCGGTTGTCATCAACGGGACAACCGGGCTCTTTCTCGATTGACCGCCAAGCAGTTCACGTCGCCCAGGATCGCCATCATTTGTACGTCAAGGTAAAGTCATACCATCATTGTACATTTCCTTTCAATTTAATTAAATACAATATTATAACGAGGAAATCCTCTTTGTGTTTTCTTTTATTGTATTTCTGAGTGAACCTTCTCGAGATCGACCCTTGTGCGCCTACCCACTGCCGGTTCCAGACGCACTCAGGCCGAACATTGGTCCTTGATTTGCTATTGGGATCTGATGAGGTGTCAGCGGATGACGTTATGGCGGCCAGAAAGAAGCAAAAGGCAGCATACGCAATCTACGTGCGATGTTCAGCGTCTATATCTGCTGAGGCAGAAAAATACAAGAAGGATGAAAAGAACGTCAACCCTGAGCAAGAACCTCATGGGCAAAAAATTCGCCTCCGTGATTGCGACACGGAAATTTTTAAGGGGGATTATCTGTCTTGGCCAACTTTTCGCGACCTGTTCACGGCAATTTATATAAACAATTCTAGCTTGAAAGGGGTGGAAGAGTTATTCCATCTCAACAACAAAACGCAGGGCGAAGCAAAAGATATCGTTAAAAAATGCCCTCTCACAAATGAAGGTTTCGAGATGGCCTGGAAAAACTTGTGTGAAAGATACGAGAACAAACGTATCTTAGTTAACACACAACTACAAGTTCTATTTAACTTAAAAAAGGTAGGAAGTGAGTGTGGTAGTTCAAAAAAAAGGTACAAAATGATTTCGTCCCTCAAATGCCACAAAATTGACACTTCCAATTGGGATGCAATCCTGACGTATCTCTGCTCAACCAAGGTACCAGAGAGCATGTTGGCTCTTTGGGAGCAAAGTATAGACCATAAAATGGACATATCCAAGTGGGGGGATATGGATAAATTACTGTCTAATCGGTTTCAGACACTTGAAACAGTGTCTGGTTTTACAGGGCATGCCACTTCGAAAGTGCAAAAACAAAACGAGTCGCGACCATCGACAGAAACCCCTACGAAAAGACTTGGTGCTTTTCAAACAAAAGTATCCAAGCAAACAATAAAATCAATTTGTAAAATGTGCAAATCCCCTGAGCATAGGTTACGAAACTGTTCACGATTTTGCGAGTTAACCCCAATAGAAAGGATTAAATTTATAAAATCCACAAGTGTCTGCCTGAATTGTTTATACCCAGGACACACCGTGACGAAGTGCACCAGTTCATACAACTGTTCCAAATGCCACTCTCGCCACCACACGCTCCTGCATGCGGATGCATCTCAGCAAACTGCTCTGCGCAATCCTTTCAAAGATGCGAATAATATCCCAACAACATCAGCACAGGCGCGACAATCTGCAAACCAGAATGTAAAATCCTGTCATGCCAATTCCAGCACACGCGTGCTATTAGGAACTGCTCGCGTACACATTCACCATAATGGTACCGACTTCTCCGCGCGGGCATTAATTGATTCAGGGTCTGAATGTTCTTTCATGACAGAAAGACTGAAACGCAGAATCAATTTGCCGGCGAGGAAAATGCATGCCCAAGTGTCGGGCATCACCAATGCAGTATCTGCTCAAGTTAGAGAGGCATCCACCATCGAATTACGTTCACCAGTGGATTCATGCTTCAGCTTGACTACTCCAGTTCTGATTCTAGCCAAACCTACTGGGAATCTGCCATCCTGCCATATCAACACAATGACTATGCAGGCATTCCCAGACTTGGTTCTGCGTCAACGAAGATGTAGACCTCATGCTTGGTGGAGACATATATCCCCAAATTATAATGAGCGGTCTGAAAAAGAATGTACTTAATACTACTTCGGTTGGATACTAACCGGTCGAATTGAAGCACCGAGTCCAACGAAGAGCATCGTGTGATTTTACAACGAGGTTGCATTGGACAACCAATTAAAAGCTTTATGGGAGATAGAAAATGTTCCCAAAAATAAAATGCTTAATGAAGAAGAAAGGAATTTTGAACAGTTATTTAAGGAAACGACAAAACGTGATGAAAATGGGAGGTATACAGTTTCACTACCATTCAGGCAGGATAACCCTGAGAATATTAAATTAGACCGTCCCTAAAGCGTGCATGTTCACAATTCTTCAGAAATGAGGGGCGATTACTGAAAAACCAAGAGTTAGGGAAAGAGTATGTTCGGGTGTTGTCAGAATACGAAACACTCGGACATATGAGAAAAATCAAGAATAATATACCATCCGACCATTCGGATAATTATTTCCTGCCCCATCAACGCGTCAAGTCCTACGGCAAATGGCATTAGTCTAAACGACATACTCCACCCAGGTCCAGTACTCCAAGCAGACTTGCCCATTTTAATTCTACGTTGGAGACTGTACCGCTTTGTCTTTAATAGTGACATAGAAAAGATTTATAAGCAAATTCGGGTGACCGATAATCACGCCAAATTTCAAAGAATTGTCCATCGAACATCCCCCAACGAACCCATCAGTCTTTACAAACTAAATACTGTCACATTTGGTGTAAACTGCGCCCCCTACCTAGCGATATAGTCACTTCTACAATTGGCTGATGATGTAGAAAATACCCACCCAATAGCATCGGGTATATTACGCGAAAGTATGTATGTCGATGACGTTTTATCTGGAGGACATACAATAGCGTCAACTATCAGAGCAAGAAACGAGATTCGCGAAGCATTACACTCAGCTGGCTTTCCATTGCGCAAGTGGACATCAAATTGTGAGGAAATCCTTCAGGACATCCCCAAAACGCATCTGCTCAGCGAGGACTTCCTAGCGTTTGAAGAGGCTAGCTGGGTGAAGGCACTCGGAATACGATGGAACGCGCATTCACACATGTTTTACTTCACCGCAGGAGATTTAGAGAATGGCGAGAACATCACCAAACGCGCAATCCTATCCGCTATAGCCAAACTTTTCGACCCTTTAGGCTGCCTTGCACCAATGGTCATAGTGGCAAAAATACTAATGCAGAATATCTGGTTAGAGGCCACAGGGTGGGACGAACCTGTCTCCCCAACTACCTTAGAACGGTGGGAAAATTTCACTCAACACTATAGCGAAATATATAACATAAGGATACCGCGGTGGGTAAATTTTTCACCGGAAGACGACATAGAAATCCACGACTTCTGTGACGCTTCCGAGAAAGCAAATGCGGCAGCGATATACATGCGCGTGAAAAGAGACGATCAGGTTTTCATACACTTACTTTTAGCAAAAACTAGAGTAGCTCCAGTGAAAACCATCTCGCTACCACGTTTAGAACTATTCGGCGCCGTGCTGCTTGCAGAAATCATGGAATCAATATTCCGAAACATTCATTTGGGACCAGCAAAAGTTCACCTCTGGACGGATTCAACCATCGTACTCGCATGGATAAGAAAGCCGCCCTGTTCCTGGTCAACCTTCGTCGCACACCGAATCACTAAGATCATCGATATGGTCGGTAGCAAGGACTGGCTTCACGTGGACTCGGAATCTAATCCAGCGGATCTAGGAAGCAGAGGACTACATGCATCAGAGTTGGTCAACAATTCTTTGTGGTGGCAGGGACCTTCTTGTCTGCAAGAAGACAATTTCCACTGGGCAGCACAAGAGACCGAATACAAAACGTCCGTTGAGGAGAAGAGGGCACAAACATATGCCACGACAAGGGTAGATCATGTAGATATTCTCGACGGTTTTTCAAATTTACCCAGGGCTTTGAAGGTTCTATCCTATGTTAGGAGGTTTTATAAAAGAACTCACCCAAGAACAAAAGCCTCGTTCCACGAAAAGGCGTGTATAATCTCAGCCGATGAGATTAAGGCAATGACTCAAGCATTAATACGAGTATGCCAGAAACAATTTTACGGGACAGAATATTTAAAATTGAAAAATAGGGAACCTATTGATCGAAAGAGTGAAATACTGTCACTCAACCCATACATCGACAAAGATGATATTATTGGAACAGGGGACGTCTAGGGACTTCAAAAGACATGTCATACAACGAGCGTCATCCGATCATCTTGCCTTACAATTGTAGGCTGTCTCGCCTTACAGTTATGATGGCTCATCATGACTCCCTTCATGGCGGGAACCAGCTCATGCTCCGTCTTATCCGAACCCAATACTGGATACCGAATGTCAAGACTATGATCAGAGCCATCATCCACAATTGCAAAACCTGCATTATTCATCGAAATCAGGCGCAGTCTCAACTAATGGGTACCCTTCCCTGCGAACGGACTACTTTTACCCGCGCGTTCACCAATACCGGGGTAGACTTTGCGCGGCCTTTCGACATCAAAAGCTACCGCGGTAGGGGATGTCGACTGTCAAAAGGCTACGTATGCCTTTTTGTCTGTTTCTCCACTAAGGCCATTCAATTAGAGGCGACTAGTGACCTCAGCACGCCATGCTTTCTCGCAGCCTTCTCGCGTTTTATCGCGAGAAGAGGATGTCCGAAAAACATCTACTCCGACAATGGTACAAACTTTGTCGGAGCATCAAGATATTAACGATCCTAATTTAAAGCATTTCTGGCCGAAAGCTGAGACAAAACAGTCTCAAAGTATAGCCATCAAGCATTGAGCTGGCATTTTATCCCCACCGCCGCTCCACATATGGGTGGCCTGTGGGAAGCGGGAGTGAAGAGCTTCAAAAGCCACTTCAAAAAGATCGCTTCTCCCCACAAATATACTATGGAGTAGTTCCAAACACTTTTGTGCAGGGTTGAGGCGTGCCTCAACTCGCGCTCTCTCAGTCCAGGGTCGAATGACCCAACGGACCTGGAACCACTAACCCCAGGACATTTCCTAGCCGGCAGCCACCTGCTGGCTTCACCAGAACCAGATGCCAGTGAGAACTATGCCTCGATGATCAATCGATGGCAGAAACTCAAAGCCCTCCATCACACTTACTGCAAACGATGGAAGGTGGAATATCTATCCGAACTTCAAAAACGAGTGAAGTGGAAGCATCCCAAAGAAAATATAAAAGTGGGAGACCTCGCTGTCCTCAAAGAGGACAACTTATCTCCCAACGAGTGGGGGCTAGGTAGAGTCATCAACGTACACCCCGGCGAAGTTAACCGAGTACGCGTAGTCGACCTCATAACCGAGAAGGGTCAAGTCAGACGACCTCTGGTCAAACTGGTCCTTCTCCCCACGGAGGAGATAGATTCCCTCCGTTTGCTATACATCCCTCCTCCGCCTCCTTTAAATCTTCAGGCCAACCAACAATCCTAACGCAGATCCGCATCTTCCACAGAAAACAAAGGCATTCGGCCCATTAAATTTTTTAAACAAATTTCAAAAAAAGACAACGCAAATTTCACACGTTCAGCCGAAACGAGGCCACCCAACAATCCTAACGCAGATCCGCTATCTGCTACAGAACCTAAAGACATTCGGCCCATTATATTTTAAATTTTCCAAAACATCCCACAATTCACTCGCTCACCCCGGGCGGGGTCACCAGAAGCCCTAACGCAGATCCGCTATCTGCCAAAGAACATAAAGCAAGAAGCAACCCCAATTCACTCGTTATCCCATAACGAGGACAACAGAAAAGCCTACCGCAGAAGAGAAAACTCATCTGCCCCAGATATTAGCAGTGGGTTATAATTTTAGAAATCCGAATTAAGCCAGGCCGATCCGAACCCCCAAAACTTTCAAATAATTTTTAAAATTCTAAGCATTCAGCTTAATAGCGTATTAATTTTGCGTGCAAGGAAATGCGTGCATGATTAAATGCTATCCGACTGCATGCAGCGTCGAAACATTGTTTTCTGTATAAATTTAAGAAATATTAGAAATATTTTTGGGCGCGTATTAAAAGTCGACCTTCTGTTCTATTAATCCCGTATGTCCGGACGATTCGTCTCCATTTGAGAATTTGGAGAATCAGTTTTGTAGGTGGAATATTATGCATATTCGGACCTCGTGAGGTAGTATCAAAGAACGTATTCCGAATATACTAAATTCACGGTTTATCCGGAACGCCTCCATGAATACTTAACGGAAAAGTGCTTTCCGAAATTTCAGAATAAAAAGGTGAATACTCCCTGTGTAACAGGACCGCACAAAAGCTTGACTCTTCTGTCAAAATCAAATTTATAACTACCAAAGATACTTGTCTACTACCATTTCACTGAAGGGGATTGAATTATTCCCGTTTCCCTACTTCGTACAAGTTGCTCATCGAAGAACAAACCTCTAGTAATTGAATCAAACTCACCCACTCACTGAGACTGGTTAAAGCTGTTGCTGCCACACTCAGAGGTTGTTTCGGCGGCACCCAATAACACTTCAAATATACCCAATGAGTTTTTGATGACAATGAAAAAAAGGAGAAACGCGTTGATTCTATGCGCTTTTCATCCGAATATCGCAAGGACATACTTTGATCGATACTAAAATATTATAAAAAGTTTGCTGATAAGCTTAAAAATTCACAACGTTTCTCTGCTTATAAATACCATTGGTCCGGCATCAGCTTACCCACAATGCTTGAAGTTACGCCGTGCTCCTTAGATCAATTGGATCCAACAGCACAATTGACTATTCTTGAAATTGAAGCAATTTTTTCATGCACTTAGACGTTTACTTGCGAGTAAAGTTGAATATGCCGCATTTTCAACTTTACCAGGCTTCCGCGAAATTATTGGCCCTAAAATTGTAGCCGCTCTACGCCGTAAAGATTTGGCAGTGGCATATGCTGCAATCGATATGATAAACTCACTATTGCATTCAGTGAATCATTAACTGCTAATGATCATTGCAACAACAAGTTTTTCAATTAGAAGAAAAGTTTTCTAAGCGGGGTCTCCCATCGGCAGTGTTTAGCAAGCGCTCCGCGCGTAATTCTGCCATGAGAAATGCTCAAAGAGGACTCATCTGACCGTGCAGATGCTGTTCAGATCCGGCACAAAAGAAGAGGAGCACGACACAAATTGAGAGAGAAGCTCGGCTTAGAATCTCTTCCGAGGTTATCGCGCCTTACATTATTTATGTCTATAATTGCGCATTTCACAAGAGAGTATTCATGCACAATTTTAAGATTTGGATTGTTTTCATGGTTTCCACTATAAAATTTGACCACATACGGCGAATAGGATACCTCTGAATCGCCTAAATTATTTCTTAGCAAACGGCTCTTAATACCGAACAGTGATTACTCGAAATTGCATTTCATTAACATTTGCGCTATTAAATAAGAAAACCTTATAAAATATTCGACTTCATACTCTGGCCCACGGTGTCACTAAACTCCCATTATTTTAAACTCTAGGCAAGAGGTTTTCCTCAGCCTCTAAAAGTGCCTGCGACCTTTGTGGAGCTGTTGTTGTTGAATTTGTTTGTCCAGATTTTTTAGGATCATAACCATAAGAATATTGACAGCAACAATTAGGCCAGCACCAGTTTGTTAAAATATTAAATACCCAATAAATAAATCACAACCTAAGAAGAAACCATCTTTCAAAATTTGACGTCCATCATTAACGAAACATGTTACTATACCGAATGGTATACTCAATAAACTTCATCGTACATTACGCATCCATACCGAAAAAGGAGCAAAAGAGCCCATATCTATCACCAACTGGCACAATAAGTGCTGGAAATAGTTGCCCAGCCAGCCCGCGTCACGGTTTTCATCAGAATCAAGCTACATACAACAACTATAGCAATAGCAATATACAAAACCAAGATCTATTCCAAACACCATCAACTGTTAGCTACACTCACTATCGGGCATTTATTCATTTATTGTAAAACATTAACCATATTATCGTAAATAAACCAATAAATGTTGGCAAAATTCTATACGCCACAATCTCAGTTTGAACAGGTATTTCATTAAAGTTGCACGCTCTCAAGATGAACCAGGCAAAGGTAGCTTCTGGCGTATTGATCCCGATAGTGGCGCAAATTGATTGATCATAGCTATAAGAAGCGTCGTCAACGCACCAGCCAAGGGTTTCGTCCATCATATGGCATGCCACGTTCGGCACCAGTCTCACCGAGTCACATGGATAACTCTCGTGAGAGTTCACCATTGCAGGATTTCGTTTTACAATCGCCTCATGGATCGCCGGGCATGTCAATTGAGCAGCGTGCTGCTGATGGTGATCTTATGTACAACAACACTACTCAGAATGTGCATCAATCGACGGCAAACAATTCTCACAATCAATACAAAAGTAGCGGTAGCCCATACTATGTTTCAAATCAAAATTCAGCTATGTCCGGTGGACAGCACCACTAACAACAACAACACAATGACAGTGGCATTATAAGCAGTAATAATAGCAGTGGAAATGGTGTTGGTGCTTTGATTGCACTAAAACGTAATCACTCATTGGCAGCTGGCGCTCAGCAGCATCAGCAGCAACAACAACAACAGCAGCAACAACAACAACAGCATCATCATCAACAACAAGTGCAGACACTGCATCCGGATATTATTTAGGAGGAGATGCCAACAGATTATACTGGCAATATGGAAACAGGTGATGAATATATACTGGGTGGTAATAACAACGGTGGTGGTGGTGGTGTTGGGAGTAGCAGCAGCTCCAGTGATGCTGCCAAGCGCCCTAAATATATATCTGAAGTACTCTGATGTGTTGCTGTTGCCGTTAAGGTTTCTCCTGCTAATGTTTGCAAGTAATGTGAAAAATAAAATTTTTAAATCAACAATGCAGTAATTTTCTTACAATTCTTGATGAGTGGCACCCTCACGCACTTACAAATGGCAGAGTTAGGGTGTTTTGGCTTCAACACCAACTTTTTCGAGTATGATGCCTTTGGCATGAGATGCTCCACCAAAAGGATTAGCCTTCCATCTTGTTCTAAAATGCGCCCTTTCGTAATCTTTATCAGCCCAACGCTGATCGCGGCGATGATTCACATGCTTCCTGGCTGTGCGAAGACCTCTTGGCTTGCCCATAATTTTTGAACGAGCAATGTTAATTTTTCTTTTATGAGTTACTACTCCAGGCCACGCCGTAGTAAAAAATGAAATGAAAGAACGGAAAATCACTTGATACATTTCCCGTTGTTTCAATTCATAGGAATTTTACATTCTATACACGGGTATGTATGAATGTGGGTTTTTTTTGTCTTTGCCGTTGGTATGCTCGTACCAGTGAGCGGAATTCTAAAAAGGGAATGGTAGTAGACGAAAAAATTAAAATAGTAAGTAGTTGGTAGTTTTTACCAAGAAAACAACAACTACAGTTTATATTTGTACCAAACAATTAATAATGTATTGTAAAACAAATAACGCGCATTTCAAGGAAAACACTTAAACAAGACAAAATTACATGTACATTTGTACATACCTACATAGCTTATGCCTATACGATACTCACTTTTTTCCTGTATCGTGAGTGTGAAATACTGACAAACATGTACCAAAACGTCTAATCACAACAACAATATTCCAAAGTACCAAAAATACTGCCACAAAATAACCGATTTCGGCATGTTATCGTTCAAATTATTCACGAAAAAAAAAAACACCGACACAACAAATCACAAGATTAGCTGAGTCGACTAAGTTTTTAGAAATATGTAAAAGAAATGGCTTGAAACCGAACTTCATCATAAACGCAACAAAGAACATCAGGTACACCATAAACAACAACATAAGTAAAAGCAAATCAACACGTAAGTTCACCAATATAATTTCCTCATATATTGATAAAGTGCAAACGAAACTCTTGAACATTATAATATGCATGAAACATGAACACTTAAGACAATACAAAAGAGAGACAAATAGATTGAGATCACAAATTACATTAGCCTTGGACACATCTCATTCAATTGCATTTTTCGAGAGCGAAGAGTTGCTGGCGAACAAAGCCACCAAAAACATTAAGAGGACACAAACGAAAAAGTACGACAATCTCAGACGGAAAGAAAATGCTAAAATGAACATTAGGGTGGTACCGGAATGGTTCCGAAATTTAACAAACACAGAAATTCCACATGATATAAAGTGGCTATTGTCCCAAGGTCCAAAATACTCATTACCAACTGATAACTGGAAATTCCCCCTCTTTCAAATCATAGCAGACGGCGAGAATATCATACAAACTTTGAAAGATAAAGAAAATCAAGAAATAGAAAGAAATAATTTGACGACCTTAATACAGGACCATATTAACAAAAACAAAGTCTCAGCGACAGACAGGTTCATACATGAGACCGTACTGAAAACAAAAAGGTTCCTTAAAAACAATAATCATCTTCTCGTGCTTAACGCCGATAAGGGAAATGTCACAGTGGTCATGGACAAACCAGAATACGACCAAAAGATGCAAATGTTAGTTAACGACATTTCAACTTACAGGGTACTGAAACGCGATCCAACGAATAAATTACAAGAAAGGAACAACGAAATAGTCCAAAAGATGTTTAATATTGGTTCTATCGATTTGAAAGAAAAGAATTTCCTTACATGCAAAAACGCAACCCTCCTAGAATATATGGTCTGCCGAAAATACATAAAGATGGTATACCGCTCCGACCCATTTGTTCGTCCATTGACGCTCCGTCTTACAACTTATGCAAATATGTAGTCCAAATCCTCAAAAATTTAAATACATCGTCCAAATATAATGTCAAAGATTCGTCCGCATTCAAAGATAAGATTAAAGGCACATATATTTATCATGATGAAAGTGTAGTGTCGTTTGATGTGGTCTCCTTGTTCCCTAGCATTCCTGTGGATGTGGCCATTGAAATCATATCTTCAAGATGGAATGACATAAAAGAACACACATCACTGACAAAGGAAATATTTCTTAACATGGTTAAATTCTGCATCAAGGATAACCGTTACTTCAAATACAACAACAAGATTTACGAGCAACGTACAGGAATGCCCATGGGTTCTGCAGCTTCCCCAGTACTAGCTGACATCGTTATGGAAGAGTTGCTTATGAAGTTTGAAACAGACGCGAAGAACAAACCCCGATTTTTGACAAAATATGTTGATGATATTTTTGCGGTTGTAAAAACTACAGAAGTAGAAAGCATGTTAAAATTGCTAAATGGATACCACAGCACTATCAAATTTACAGTAGAGGTGGAGAAAGATGGAGAGCTACCCTATCTTGACACTTTGGTAATAAATAAAAACAATAGATTGTGGATTGATTGGTATATGAAACCAACCTCAACGGGTAGATTAATTAACTACAATTCTAAACATGAAAACAAAATTATTAGAAACACCGCGAAGAATTTTATAAGTAGAGTTCTCACGATTAGTGAGAAAATATTTCACAAAAAGAATATTGCCATAATAAAGAAGACGTTAGAACAGAACGAATTCCCCAGAGAATTGATTAATAAACTTATTCACAACTTTTACGCAGGAGCCAAAAATGAAAACTTATGTGAAAAAGGCAATAAATTATATAAGCCAATATCGTATATTCCCGGGTTGGCAGAAAGAATGAAAAGTTCGAACCTATTTGACAGAGAAAAATACACAATAGCATTCACATACAACAGTTCACTCCGACACGTATTTAACAATATGAAGGACCTAATTCCAAAGTTAGAGAAATCTAATTTAGTATATGAAATTCCATGTAACGGCGACGGGTCCCACGTATGCGGAAAGGTATATGTGGGGACAACAAAACAAAAACTGAAGACAAGGGTTTCCGGTCACAGGTCCAATATCAAGCTAAGAAACAATTCGTCGGACAACAAGACTGCCTTGTCATCTCATTGTGCTGACACTGGACATTACCCCGATTTCGAAAATGTTAGAATTCTCGATAAAGAAAAATACTACAATAAACGATATATTTTGGAGATGCTCCATATTATGAACACCCCTAATAGAATGAATTACAAGTCGGACGTAGACCAATGTGCCTACGCATATCGGAATTTAGTTTCAAAGCAGCAACAACACACAGGGCAAATCACAAAAGGTTCATCGAGAGCGCCACAGCCCAGCAAATATCCCGCTGCGAACGAGGTTGGGGACAACAACTAATGAAAGGGGGGGGGGGGGGGGGGGGGGGGGGGGGGGGGGGGAAGGATATCATGCACATTTTGCTTTGTTGCATTTTGTCTTGTTTTTCTTAAAAATGCTTTGTGTATGATTGTTGTTGTGTAATTTTGTTTACTTATACGGTTCCTTAAGATTTGTTTATACTTGCGGTACTCTAATTGTTTACTTTCCTTTTTCCACCTTCTTCCTATTATTTTGTTAGAACACCTGATTAGTCGATCAGGCATTTACATGCAAGTAAGTCGATCTAGTGTTATAAATGTATATATGTATGTGATATAAATTATATATTTCTGTTTATTTTCTTTTCATGTTGTGTTTTTAAAAAAGTCTTGAAAATGACTTCAGATTGAAGTCGAAATATCGACCAAATAAATGTGTGAATACTAACACAGTGTTTTATTTAAAGCGAGGCCTCGAGCTCACAAAACCCTACATTTTTTGAAAAAAAAAATGAGAAAATTAGCGCAGAAAATATTCGCGTGCTCAATTACTATATTTCTCTAATCACAAATTTATTTCCTGTTTAAGTTCTTCACAAATTTTTCAAAATTGACTGATTTCGTCAGTATCGCCTCCTAATGTTAGTTGGGTGAACTCGGCAATTCAATACTGTAAAATTATCGCAGTATACGTTTTCAGTACGAAAATACTGAAATATTGGTAGAACCTAAGTTTTGGTAGCAGAAGTCGTAAAAGTAGTAGAAAATGAAAAATGGGTCAAAAAGGTTGGTCAATCTACCAATGCGGTAAAGTCCGTGCACTGACTGTGCATATACTTATACCAACGCATGTACATATATATGCCGAGTTTAAATGTACATTATATTAAGGATGCATAAAAGGAGGCAAACGGCTACCCAAAAACCCGTTTCTCACAAATCGGTATCGGAGCCAAATACCCTTCGGGAACCATATCATTTGCTAAAGGCCGTCAATTAAACAGGACTCCAAGCCTACTTGGAGAACGGTTGAACAAATAAGCGAAGGGCAATACAAACAAATAAAAAATTATACATTTTATAAATCTCTCCCCTCTTCTAAAACGAAAATTTTTTTTAATATTTTCTTTACATAGCATAAAATTTTGCTGTCCAAACATTTTTTTTGTGGCGGGCAGGGAAGTTGTTGGTTTTTAGCACCAACAACACAAATAACAGCGACTCAAAAGAACCCACGCTATAAACTTTCTACCCGGTTCGGCACCAGAATGTGCGAACCGAAAATCGTAAATGCTTATTATTATTATGTATTCATAACGGCCAGAAGCTTAATTCGTAAATAAGAATACATTACAGTTTCTATTTATTTATATATTTATTTATGGAGTGAAAAAAAATCTTTTGTTTCATACGTAACCAGCCTGGAGTCTTCAACATGTTAGCCTATTATTTAAGTTCATACATTTAAATAGTACGTTTTTTTAATAAATGGAGTCTTTCTTTAAACTGCAAGAAATATCAACACATACATATGTCTTCTTACTGCTTTTTTTATCCCTAGCTTTAGGCAACTATGGCTCGTCAACCTCTAACCTGGACGGGAAGAGTGGCGAATGACCGAGGCATCAGCAATCAAGCATGCACGTTATGCAATTCATCAAGCCTGCTGCCAAGCCGGCGGACTGGCCGTCGTTAGGTTAAGTTAGTTATAAGTTTTTATTTTTTCCTCTTCTTTACGGTCGGTGATCCTTGGAGGACTGTGAGGTTGCGTACCGCAAGGGGGCGGCATGTTTAGGCCCAATGCCTAACTTTCACTTGATTGACGGCGCCCCTCCCTAATGTTTTAATAATATTTCCAGCCACCCACACTCACGCCGCACTTGTGTGCATGCGTTTCAAACATATGCATGTGTGTGTGTGCAGGTTGTCAGCACCCATGCACGTATACGTAGGGGTGGTTGTGTGTGTGGCCTTTTCCCCTCCTTAATACCAGAGGACTTTTTCGCGGCTTAGCGGTTGTCATCAACGGGACAACCTGGCTCTTTCTCGATTGACCGCCAAGCAGTTCACGTCGCCCAGGATCGCCATCATTTGTACGTCAAGGTAAAGTCATATCATCATTGTACATTTCCTTTCAATTTAATTAAATACAATATTATAACGAGGAAATCCTCTTTGTGTTTTCCTTTATCGTATTTCTGAGTGAACCTTCCCGAGATCGACCCTTGTGCGCCTACCCACTGCCGGTTCCAGACGCACTCAGGCCAAACAATTGCATTGTTTATTATGTCTAATTGGGATTCTATACTGGTTGAATCATTTATCACAAAACTGCCTGCGCGCAACAATTTAAGTAGATTTTCTTTATTATAAAGCTCCCATGAGGTAATTGTTTTTGTTGTTCTCATTTTATATGATGATGTATTAATTTTTATTTCTATCGTTTCATGGTCTGATATTTTATACTTGTCCATGTTTTGACAAATAACATCATTCGAATTTGAGTATAGAAGGTCGATTTTTGTTCCAGTTGTATCTGTGATACGTGTGTTGAAGAGTATTTTTTGGCTCATTGCCAAATCATTAAACATATCTGTTAATTTCTTGCTATAGGTGTTGTTGGCATTATTAACGTTAATGTTATAGTCTCCAACCACGAAGCAATTCACACTTAACTCAACTTTTTCCAACAATATTTCATTTAGATAATTTAAGAAGTCAGAATCACTCGTATTAAGTGAGTGATATAAAACCCCTATTTGCCATTTTTTATCGCACTCTTTTAGTTTTATTATGATGCACCAAATGTTATTATTAATGCTGTTATTATATATAACGTTGTAAGAGTTGTAGGCATATATTAAGACACCTCCTGTGTGGCTGCTATGTGAGTCATATCTAATTACCGTATAGGCATTAATATGTAACTCTGTTTCTCTAATATTACCCGTGGTACATGTTTCCGAGCAAAGTAGTAACGCAGGTTTATGCTCCACAATAAGATTTCCTAGTTCATTTTTGTTAGAAATAATACCACATATATTTAAATAGATAGATTTAATTTCAAAGCTTTTATTTGGTTGCTATTTCTTCGCTTTTTTGCTCTACAGATAGCGTATATATGCAGTGAACTTAGTACTATAGGCATAGTGATCCACTTCAACATCTATAACTTTTCTTCTCACCAAGACAAAGCAGTTAACACATCTTATGATGTTTGTGTTACAATCTTTAACATCATGCTGTTCACCACATTTGCTACATGCTTGTTTAAATACACAATCACTAGCTTTATATTGGAAACCTAGACATTTAAAACATCTAGGTACATTTATATGCTCAAAAACTCTACAACTGTCCCATTCAACTTTTATTCTCTTCTTCTCAATTAGATTCTCATACGTTTCACAATCTGCTTCTATAATAATAATATAGCTTTCTTCTCTTTTATTGCGATCTTCATAAACCTTAATAATTTTTAACTCTTTATCTTCAATATCGTTTTGTTTTTTTAAACACTCAATAATTTTCTCATCATTTAATTTTGTTGGGAGCCCCACTATTTTTAACGCTGTTCCCTTTTTCGTTTCTCTCAATTTTTCCGTAGCATATTCTTGACCTATTTCTTTGTTTACTTTCTTTTGTACTTCTTCTACTGCTTCACTGTTTTCGCACTCAACTATTATCGCACCTTTATTTGTGTTAGTAACAGTTGTGATAAGACCTTCAGTTGGTTCGATTACTTTTTTTAGTGCTTTCTTAATATCTTTTGTATTTTTGTTGTTTATAGGTTTAATAACTATTTTGTTTGCGTTTATTTTTGCCATTTCTGCATATGATGATTTTGCATTTATTCGTTTCTTTTCAGCACGCATTTCACTTAATTTATCGCAGCTGCTGTTCAGACCCTTATGTATCTCAGTTATGAGTTCCTGTTTCAATATTTTGCATCTTTCACTAAATATTTGTTCTATTACTGCATTTATTTCAACTGTAAAGTCATTTTTCATTTTTTGCATTTTATTCGTTATCGCATCCTCCACTATTTCTTTAACATCTGATCCTTTTAAAGTTTTTGAGTCACTTTTTTCAATAGAATGTTTTATTTCAATAAATTTTGTATATATGTTTCATAAGCTACAATGGTCACAAACCATTTAATCTTTAAATTTTCATTTAGAAATTTTAATTCTGCTATTTTTAAATTGCTACTCTTCACACAAAAAACATTATCATAGCCCCCACTGCATGTTAGCATATCTTCCACTTGAAGTATTTTTGCTGTACCACCATGTATAAACTATATATACCACCTGATCTTTATGATTTTTTCAGACAACAATATATAATACATACGTAAGCATTCGTTGAAATTTGAAGCCTCTAGCTCTTAAAATAGGGCAGTAATTACGAAAAGTTTCTTGTCTGAACAATCGGTTGTGGGGGATATATACTATATATACTACCGATCTCATCAATTTTTTCAGACAGCAATATGTGCAATATATGAAAGTATATGATGAAGTTTGAAGCTTCAATCTGTTAAATTGAGGATGATATGACAAAAATCCTCTTTTTCTGAAAAATCGATTGTATGGAGGATATATGCTATAGTGGTCCGATCCGGCCGGTTCCGACAAATGTCTAATCGGACACCCAAGTACACCCACTCACCAAATTTTACCAATATATCTCAAACATTGAGAGACTAGTTTGCATACAAACAGACAGACGGACATGGCTAAATAAACTCAGCCCTTTATCCTGATTACTTCGGTATACTTAATGGTGGGTCTATCTATTTTCCTTTAAGGACTTACAATTTTGGGTTTCGTGACGAAATTAATATACCATTTCATTTTCATGAAAGGTATAAAAATAGGTAGGTACTTTGTGTGAGGATGCAAAGATTCAGGTTTTTTGTGGTCTTCGTGTAAAATCTATTACTACGAATCACGTATATCAACAATATATGACGTAAACGTAACTATTTGATAAAATTTGATGGATTTTGAAGCTTCTAGCCGTAAAAAGGGGCAAAAATGACAGTTTATATGGGGTATATAATATATACACCATCGATCTCTGTAATTTTTTCAGACAACGTACGTAAGCATTTGGTGAAACTTCTAGCTGTTAAAATGGGGCAGAAATTTCGGTTGTATGAGATATATACTCTATATACCACCGATCTCAATGATTTTTTCAGACAACAATATATGCTATATACGTAAGAATTTGATGAAATTTGAAGCTTCTAGCTGTTAAAATGGGGCAGGAACTGCGCAAAGTTTCTTATCTGAACAATCGGTTGTACGAGATATATAATATATACTTCACCGATCTCTATGATTTTTTCAGCCAACAACATATGCTATATACGTAAGCATTTGGTGAATTTTGAAGCTTCTAGATGTTAAAACGGGGCAGAAATTGCGCAAAGTTTCTTATCTGAACTATCGGTTGTATGAGATATATACTATGTATACCACCGATCTCAAGGATTTTTTCAGACATCAATATATGCTATACACGTAAGCATTGGTGGAATTTGAAGTTTCTAGCTGTTAAAATGGGGCTGAAATTGCGAAAATCTGTATACATACTATATATATATATTATATATACCACCATATATATACTATATATGCCATCGATCTTTAAGATTTTTTCAGACAACAATACATGCTATATACGTAAGCATTCGTTGAAATTTGAAGCCTCTAGCTCTTAAAATAGGGCAGTAATTACGAAACGATTCTTATCTGAACAATCGGTTGTGGGGGATATATAATATATATACGACCGATCTCATAAATTTTTTCAGACAACAATATGCGCAATATATGAAAGTATATGGTGAAGTTTGCAGCTTCAATCTGTTAAATTGAGGAAGATATGACAACAATCCTCTTTTTCTGAAAATCCGTTGTATGGAGGATATATGCTATATGTGGTCCGATCCGGCCGGTTCCGACAGATGTCTAATCGGACACCCAAATACACCCGCTCACCAAATTTTATCAAGATATCTCAAAAATTGAGGGACTAGTTTGCATAAAAACAGACAGACGGACATGGCTAAATCAACTCAGCTCTTTATCCTGATTATTTCGGTATACTTAATGGTGGGTCTACCTATTTTCCTTTAAGGACTTACAATTTTTGGTTTGGTAATATACCATTTCATTTTCATGAAAGGTATAAAAATAGGTAGGTTCTTTGTGTGAGGATGCAAAGTTTCAAGTTTTTTGTGGTCTGCGTGTAAAATCTATGACCAAGAATAACGTATTTCAACAATACATGACGTAGACGTAACTATTTGATGAAATTTCATGAATTTTGAAGCTTCTAGCCGTAAAAAAGGGGCACAAATGACAGTTTATATGGGGTATATAACATATATATACCACCGATCTCTATGATTTTTTCAGACAACAATATATGCTATATACGTAAGCATTTGGTGAAATTTGAAGTTTCTAGCTATTAAAACAAGGCAGAAATTGCCCAAAGTTTCTTATCTGAACAATCGGTTTTATGAGATATATATTATGTATACCACCGATCTCAATGATTTTTTCAGACATCAATATATGCTATACACGTAAGCTTTTGGTTCTAGCTGTTAAAGTGGGCTGAAATTGCAAAAAAAAGAATATATATACAATATATACCATCATATATATATTATATATATCACCGAACTCTATGATTTTTTTACACAACAATATATACTATATACCTAAGCAATCGGTGAAATTTGAAGCTTATAGCTGTTAGAATGGGGTAGAAATTGCGAAAAGTTTCTTATCTGAACAATCGGTTGTATGAGATATATACTATATATACATGATTTTTTCATCTATGATTTTTTCAGACAACAATATATGCTATATACGTAAGCATTCGGTGAAATTTGAAGCTTCCAGCTGTTAAAATGGGGTTGAAATAGCGAAAATATATATATATATACTATATATATATATATATATATATATACTATATATATATACTATATATACCACCATATATATACTATATATACCATCGATCTTTAAGATTTTTTCAGACAACAATACATGCTATATACGCAAGCATTCGTTGAAATTTGAAGCCTCTAGCTCTTAAAATAGGGCAGTAATTACGAAAAGTTTCTTATCTGAACAATCGGTTGTATGAGATATATACTATGTATACCACCGATGTCAAGGATTTTTTCAGACATCAATATATGCTATACACGTAAGCATTGGTGGAATTTGAAGTTTCTAGCTGTTAAAATGGGGCTGAAATTGCGAAAATCTGTATACATACTATATATATATATATTATATATACCACCATATATATACTATATATGCCATCGATCTTTAAGATTTTTTCAGACAACAATACATGCTATATACGCAAGCATTCGTTGAAATTTGAAGCCTCTAGCTCTTAAAATAGGGCAGTAATTACGAAAAGTTTCTTATCTGAACAATCGGTTGTATGAGATATATACTATGTATACCACCGATGTCAAGGATTTTTTCAGACATCAATATATGCTATACACGTAAGCATTTGGTGGAATTTAAAGCTTCTAGCTGTTAAAATGGGGCTGAAATTGCAAAAAAATATATATATATACTATATATATATTCTATATATACCACCATATATATACTATATATACAACCGATCTTTATGATTTTTTCAGACAACAATATATGCTATATACGTAAGCATTCGTTGATATTTGAAGCCTCTAGCTCTTAAATTAGGGCAGTTTTTACGAAAAGTTTCTTATCTGAACAATCGGTTGTGGGGGATATATACTATATATACGACCGATCTCATCAATTTTTTCAGACAACAATATGTGCAATATATGAAAGTATATGGTTGAAGCTTCAATCTGTTAAATTGAGGAAGATATGACAAAAATCCTCTTTTTCTGAAAAATCGGTTGTGTGGAGGATATATGCTATAGTGGTCTCCGGGATCCGGCCGGTTCCGACAAATGTCTAATCGGACACCCAAATACACCCGCTCACCAAATTTTATCAAGATATCTCAAAAGTTTTGCATACAAACAGACAGACGGACAGACGGACATGGCTAAATCAACTCAGCTCTTTATCCTGATTATTTCGGTATACTTAATGGTGGTTCCTTTAAGGACTTACAATTTTGGGTTTCGTGACGAAATTAAAATACCATTTCATTTTCATGAAAGGTATTAAAATAGGTAGGTACTTTGTGTGAGGATGCAAAGCTTCACGTTTTTTTTGGTCTGCATGTAAAAACTATGACTACGAATCATAAGGACTTACAATTGTGGGTTTCGTGACGAAATTAATATACCATTTCATTTTCATGAAAGGTATAAAAATAGGTAGGTACTTTGTGTGAGGATGCAAAGATTCAGGTTTTTTGTGGTCTTCGTGTAAAATCTATTACTACGAATCACGTATATCAACAATATATGACGTAAACGTAACTATTTGATAAAATTTGATGGATTTTGAAGCTTCTAGCCGTAAAAATGGGGCTGAAATTGCGAAAATCTGTATACATACTATATATATATATATTATATATACCACCATATATATACTATATATGCCATCGATCTTTAAGATTTTTTCAGACAACAATACATGCTATATACGTAAGCATTCGTTGAAATTTGAAGCCTCTAGCTCTTAAAATAGGGCAGTAATTACGAAAAGATTCTTATCTGAACAATCGGTTGTATGAGATATATACTCTATATACCACCGATCTCAATGATTTTTTCAGACAACAATATATGCTATATACGTAAGCATTTGGTGAAATTTGAAGCTTCTAGCTGTTAAAATGGGGCAGGAACTGCGCAAAGTTTCTTATCTGAACAATCGGTTGTACGAGATATATAATATATACTTCACCGATCTCTATGATTTTTTCAGCCAACAACATATGCTATATACGTAAGCATTTGGTGAATTTTGAAGCTTCTAGATGTTAAAACGGGGCAGAAATTGCGCAAAGTTTCTTATCTGAACTATCGGTTGTATGAGATATATACTATGTATACCACCGATGTCAAGGATTTTTTCAGACATCAATATATGCTATACACGTAAGCATTGGTGGAATTTGAAGTTTCTAGCTGTTAAAATGGGGCTGAAATTGCGAAAATCTGTATACATACTATATATATATATATTATATATACCACCATATATATACTATATATGCCATCGATCTTTAAGATTTTTTCAGACAACAATACATGCTATATACGTAAGCATTCGTTGAAATTTGAAGCCTCTAGCTCTTAAAATAGGGCAGTAATTACGAAAAGATTCTTATCTGAACAATCGGTTGTGGGGGATATATACTATATATACGACCGATCTCATAAATTTTTTCAGACAACAATATGCGCAATATATGAAAGTATATGGTGAAGTTTGCAGCTTCAATCTGTTAAATTGAGGAAGATATGACAACAATCCTCTTTTTCTGAAAATCCGTTGTATGGAGGATATATGCTATATGTGGTCCGATCCGGTCGGTTCCGACAGATGTCTAATCGGACACCCAAATACACCCGCTCACCAAATTTTATCAAGATATCTCAAAAATTTAGCGACTAGTTTGCATAAAAACAGACAGACGGACATGGCTAAATCAACTCAGCTCTTTATCCTGATTATTTCGGTATACTTAATGGTGGGTCTTCCTATTTTCCTTTAAGGACTTACAATTTTTGGTTTCGTGACGAAATTAATATACCATTTCATTTTCACGAAAGGTATAAAAATAGGTAGGTTCTTTGTGTGAGGATGCAAAGTTTCAAGTTTTTTGTGGTCTGCGTGTAAAAACTATGACTACGAATCACGTATTTCAAAAATATATGACGTAAACGTAATTATTTGATGAAATTTGATGAATTTTGAAGCTTCTAGCCGTAAAAAAGGGACAAATATGATAGTTTATATGGGGTATATAATATATATACCACATAATATATATACCAAAAGGGACAAAAATGATAGTTTATATGGGGTATATAATATATATACCACCTATCTCTATGATTTTTTCAGACAACAATAAATGGGGCTGAAATGGCAAAAAAATATATATATATACTTTATGTATACTATATATACCATCATATATATATTATATATGTATATCACCGATCTCTACGATTTTTTTTACACAACAATATATACTATATACGTAAGCAATCGGTGAAATTTGAAGCTTATAACTTTTAAAATGGGGTAGAAATTGCGAAAAGTTTCTTATCTGAACAATCGGTTGTATGAGATATATACTATATATACATGATTTTTTCATCTATGATTTTTTCAGACAAAAATATATGCCATATACGCAAGCATTCGGTGAAATTTGAAGCTTCAGTTATTCTGCAGGTGGTGTTGGAATTTTTGTTCGGGATATGTATGAGTGTGATTATTTTGAATGCAATCTCACAAGTGCTGACATCCTAAAGGTTTGAATAAGTATTTTCGGTGCAGTCTTTACTTTTATATGTGTTTACAGGCTACATGCGATACCTGTTCAGATATTTGTGGAAGAGATCTCAACTCTTCTCCGTAGTGAAAATTCAGCCAATATTGTCATCTTAGGTGACTTTAATTTAGATATTCTTAATGCTAATCCTACCATAGATAGCTTCCTAAATCTTATAGCTGGTCATGGTCTAACATCGTATTTAAATGAGCCAACTCGTAGTATGTCTGGAAGCCGCTTGGATCACGTTTTCTGTCGTGTTAGTAATCATTTTCTCAGTAGTTTGCGGAGCCTAAATCTTGATGTTGGAATAACAGATCACACTATGACTGGTGTATTACTAAGCAATGCTTGTGCAAAAAACAATAATAAAAAGTTAGTTCTTGTTTCATGCAAATAAATTTCGGCGCTCTAAACGAACTATTGCAATTGAGTCATGGGATGAATGTTACTCTGAAAAAGACGTATCCAAGGCATTTAATATTTTTCTGAACATTTTTAACAGACACATTAAGTCTGCTAGCTTTTCTTTTATACCTCACAGATCTGATTATAAGTTAAAACCATGGATTAGCAAAAAGTTGCTCAAAAAAATTCATCTAAAAAACAAGCTTGGAAAAAAGGGTAAAAACCACCCATCAAACGGAAATCTTCGCAGCAGGTATATGAAATTATGTAGAGAACTGAAAAAAGAAGTACACGTGAAGCGTGATAATTTCTATCGAAATGAGTTTAGGTCTTCCTATGGCAATCCAAAGAAGGAATGGAATATCATTAACGGTCTTGTGAATCGCAGTTGTAAAGCTAATAATACATCAATTGCTTTATGTGATGGTAGCGTGAGCTTTTCTGATCCTCCAGCAGTGGCAAACCTTTTCAATGATCACTTTCTATCAATAGGGCAATCTCCTGTTTTCGAATCCTCCGCTCTGATACCTGAGTTCTCGAATTCGGGAAATAGTTTTTTTTCGAGCCATTTACTGGCATTGAAGTTTTAAAAACAATTAATTCTCTGGATAAATCTAGATCATGTGGATGTGATCGAATCAGACTCTCAAATATGTGGCACTAAATTTAGTTGATATCCTAACGCATTTGTTTAATATGAGTATTTTAGGTGGATCATTTCCTTCAGATTTAAAATGCGCTATTGTCATTCCGTTATTTAAAAAGGGTGACAAAACGGATATAAATAACTACAGGCCTATTTCATTACTGTCTTCAATTTCAAAAATTTTTGAAAAACTGGTTAAAGGTCGAAACCTATCATTTCTTGACAATAATAACTATTTCAGTTCAATGCAATTCGGGTTCAGATATGGGCGTTCAACAGAAGATGCCTTGCTGGAATTTTGTTCTTACATATATAGGGAACTAGACAATAAAAAGAACTGTGCTGGACTGTTCGTTGATATCACTAAAGCATTTGACATGGTTGATCACCAAATTTTATTAGAAAAATTGTATTTTTCGGGCTTCCGTGGGTTTATATATAATTGGTTTAAATCTTATTTGTCAGGCAGAATACAAAAAGTAAAAGTTGGAAGTAGTATAAGTAACCCAGTTACAATTAGCTTAGGTGTACCTCAAGGATCTGTCTTAGGTCCTATACTATTTTTGATTTACCTTAATTCAATACTCTCGCTGCCATTGTATGGAAAAGTAACAGCCTTCGCTGACAACCTTGCTATCGCCTATGGTTCATCGAACTATCTGGATTTGGTAGCAGGAATCAATAACGATGTGTATTTGCTAAGAGTGTGGTTTGCAGCACATAAGCTCTCTGTCAGCAAGAAAACGAAGTTGATGTATTTCAATTTGCATCCAAAATTCTCACCTGACGTAGTCATTGTATTCCATGCTACTGACTGCAAACGTTTTGTACTAAATAATTTTTTGTTCTGTGCATCGTTTAAAGCTGAAGTAAACTGTTGCGATAAGTGCTTCACTATTGAAAAAGTAAACGACTTCCAATATCTTGGTGTTATTGTTGACGTATTGAAGTCCTACTTGCGATCTTCCGTTCGTTATTTTTACAATTTAAGAAAAGTTTGTTCAAATGAAACACTTAAAACTATTTACTACGCTTTAGTCCACTCCAAGCTCCAATATAGTATAAGCTCCAATATAGTATGCCAAAGGTATAAAAACAGGTAGGTACTTTGTGTGAGGATGCAAAGCTTCACGTTTTCTGTGGTCTGGATGTAAAAACTATGACTACGAATCACGTATTTCAAAAATATATGACGTGAATGTAACTATTTGATGAAATTTGATGAATTTTGAAGCTTCTAGCCGTAAAAAAGGGGCAAAAATTACAGTTTATATGGGGTATATAATATATATACCACCGATCTCTATGATTTTTTCAGACAGCAATATATGCTATATACGTAAGCATTTGGTGAAATTTGAAGCTTCTAGCTGTTAAAACGGGGCAGAAATTGCGCAAAGTTTCTTATCTGAACAATCGGTTGTATGAGATATATACTATATATCCATGACTTTTTCATCTATGATTTTTTTAGACAAAAATATATGCTATATACGTAAGCATTCGGTGAAATTTGAAGCATCTAGCTGTTAAAATGGGGCTGAAATTTCGAAAATATGTATATATACTATATATATATATACTATATATACCACCATATATATACTATATATACCACCGATCTTAATAATTTTTTCAGACAACAATATATGCTATATACGTAAGCATTCGTTGAAATTTGAAGCCTCTAGCTCTTAATATAGGGCAGTAATTACGAAAAGTTTCTTATCTGAACAATCGGTTGTGGGGGATATATACTATATATACGACCGATCTCATCAATTTTTTCAGACAACAATATGTGCAATATACGAAAGTATATGGTGCAGGTTGAAGCTTGAATCTGTTAAATTCAGGAATATATGACAAAAATCCTCTTTTTCTGAAAAATCGGTTAGATGCTATAGTGGTCCGATCCGGCCGGTTCCGACAAATGTCTAATCGGACACCCAAATACACCCGCTCACCAAATTTTATCAAGATATCTCAAAAATTTAAGGACTAGTTTGCATACAAACAGGCAGACGGACAGACGGACATGGCTAAAGCAACTCAGCTCTTCATCCTGATTATTTCGGTATACTTAATGGCGAGTCTATCTATTTTCCTTTAAGGACTTACAATTTTGGGTTTCGTGACGAAATCAATATACCATTTAATTTTCACGAAAGGTATAAAAATAGGTAGGTACTTTGTGTGAGGATGC